>NW_028297171.1:8142080-8307066 GCF_055798465.1 Pogonomyrmex barbatus | reverse complement strand
ACCACTGCCATCAAAGCACTTGCTGGCCCGGCCGCCCCCACTTCACGGGCCGTGCCCTTTCGCCCCCACGACGAAGCGAGCCACCGTGTATTGTTTGTGCCGCGTGCGATCGGCGGACGAATCGATCGGACGATGGATCGGTCTCACGCGACGGGCATAGTTCTCTCTCTTTTCTCGGCTGCGGGATCACGCTGTTCGCCAATTATCTTTCCGTCTTTGCGAATCGATCTTTCCGCGCGCTCTTTCCCCGCGGGGAACAAAAAAGAGGAGCAAAACGCGCGGACAGAGGCCCCTTATCACGCCAAGATGAACGACGATGTAGTCCACCACCAGTTCTGACTTCCTCGTCGTCGCGCGCACCGCCGACGAGGACACCGTTATTATCGCTGCTCGACTCCCGATCCTGAAGAGCCTGTCTCCGCGGTCTCGATGATATACGTGCTGTATATCTGCATATGTACGATATATATTGCCTTCCGTCGCGTCCGATATCGCGAGCGTGACAACGAACGGCACTTAGCGCGCTTAGCGACGCTTAGGTTAGGTTAGGTTAGGTTAGACTGCCGCACGCAACCACGCACGTACGTAGCGTGCGCGTACACTACGTACACATACACACACGCACACACACACACACCGCCGCACTCCGCACGTACTCTAATCGTGGTTCACTCCAACTCTCTTTATCTCTCTCTGTTTCTCTCTTCACCACGCCGCGCTTGTCAATCGCACTCGACGGCGAGTCTCATAACAACGTCGTCGGGATTGCAACGACTTTCTGATCGCTACGGACTTAAGTGGGAAGAGTAGTCATTCAAAGGAGCTTCGCAAACGAGGCTTGTTTCTGAGAGACGCGCGACGGAGAAAGAAGACGCGTTTCGCGAGGAAACGCGGTGCCGCAGCGGTCGTTCCGCACGGCCACGACGACGATCACCGCGACCCGGTCGACCGCCGTGCGCATACCACACGGACGATGTTCCCCTCGATATTTCGCGCAGCACGCACGCACGTACGCGTGCTCGCACGCACACACGCACGCACGAGCTCCTCGCGAAAATCGCGACCGCCACCGCTGTCGCCGCCGCCGCCAGCACTACTACCACTTTGCCACTGAGTGGTATACCGCTTCCTCTTCGGAGGAGAACGTCGGAACACACGCGGGTCAGAAGCACCAACAAAGCACCACCAGGAGTCACACGCGAGAGACAAAACGTTTTCTCAACGAGCCGATTACACGCGCAATGACACCGCGAAACACGGAGGTAACAGGTAGAGACAGACGGATAAAAGAGAGAGGGGAAGGGAGAAAGAGATATACACACGCGCACAGCAGAGACAGAGAGGGGAGGGAAAAAAAGGAGAGAGTCTCTCGCGTAGCCGCGACGGGAGATCGAGCCGCGCTCCGCCGACGATGCGCACGTCTGCCCGCAGTCAAAGCTTGCTGGCCACTGAGTCGCGCCAGGCCCTGTGCCACCGTGACTCGCAGCCGCAGCGCCGGGCACAAAGACGATCACGTGACTCGCCGCGGCAGCCAACCGCGCGTGCGCGCCATAAGGATCGCTCAGACGCGCAATGTTTTTAATCTCATTAATTTATATTCTCTGTCCATTTCTTTCTCTGCGCTTCTTTATGTTGAAAATATAAATATCGGAAAAGATAACAAAAACGCGTTTTTATTTAGCGAATTTATTAAAGGTATAGGAAATCGGATCTTTCTTTTCCAACATTGGATTGTAATAAAATTATGCGCGCGTGTATAAATTTTTTTTTTTTTTATATTTCATTTTGTCGCACGACAAATTTTTTTTCTACGTATGTTGATTGGTTGTGAAATAGAGAATTTCTGGAGATTTGAAAAATTTACTATTTTGTAACCAATCGAAAAATTTGTCGTACCACACACAGGGAATGCATACATCGAGATAAATTAATATTTTACAAAAAATAGTAATAGTTAAAACTGGATTACTAAAATGCAATATTCACAATTTTTTTCTTTTGATTCAAATATATATATCTGAACAAGATACACAAATATCTAAGTAGTAAAATAAAATATCTATTCGTTAAGACTGCCGATATTAGCTTTTTAGAATTATTTTTGAGAATTCCTATCCTTTCATCTCTCCTTTTGGCAATGGAATTCGGATTTTGTCGGATATCTTTTTCCGCAATCGCGCAAGAAGGGATCGGTTACGTAATGAAGGAAAGCGAATGCACACGAGATATTAACGCAACACGCAACAGCTTTTGCGACGTGTGTATATATTTACACGATTGTTGCCAATCTTCATCGTATGAAATTAACGGATCTCTCTCGTCCTTATACAGAATCTTAATAATTTTTACCATTGATTACAAACGACGAGCGGAATGACCGTTGCATAATCGAAACGAGCGATTTACACAATGGGTCATCTTCGTTCGCTTTGCAATTGTAAGAGAAACTTGCATTGCTACATTTCCTTCTCTTTCCGATTCTTTTTTTTCTACATTTTTCTCTTTTAATAAAAAGAATCCGCGCATTCTCGTTAATTATTAGACTTCGTAAATGCACAATTCTTCCACGGCGAAATATAAAGTCATCTTACAATCGCAAGCCTTCCGTTCGATACGTCAGTCTTACACCTACATTTACACTGATAGTCTTTAAACTTATCTCTCTTACGATGGATATATCTACGAACCGGAGTATTCGCCGTTTCATTGTAAAATAAATGTACACAGTTGCCAATCCCGTGTTCACGCAATAGGACTAAATACAATAAAACTATAGACGTCGTATCGATGCAAATAGTACGCAAATAAAATAATAGCCAATTAAATTATGACATTCTATCAAAACTAGCTTGATATATTTTTTTTTACAATTATATTGCACATTCAATCGGAATTTTCGTGTTATCATATACGAAACGGAACAATGATCGAGACTCGTTTCTCGAAAGAGTGATTACTCAGAAGGCGAGAAATAATGAAATATCCGATAACGCGCCCCTTCATTATTATATTTAATTGTGTTTCGTCAACGATTGCGTGAGCGCAGGTTTTACAGCATGCCTGTAATACGCGCCTAGTCATGTAGGAAAATATGCAAAGATTACATTTCACGTATTGTTCGCCCTTATCTCTCTTCACACTCTTTGGTCTGTCATCGAATTCCCTTCGGCAATGTCTCCCACATTGTCGTTTATCAAAAGAACGCATCCCCCCGAAAGAACAATATAACAATATTACATAATTAGAGACTTCTCTTCTCGCGCTATATCATCGAACAGACTACCACAGTCCTTTTGTGCCCTCTTTCTATTCATATTTTTTTCATATTTATAAACATACATGTATATCGTATATGTTTTATAATTACGGCAAATTTCGCAGATTTTAATAAATCTTCACTGATTTCAATCATAACAACAAAAAAATCTCTCGACTCTACTAAATTCGACTTAAACAAAATAAAATTGTTTAGAAAATTGATCTAATCGTCACAGCTTTCTACAGATAATAAAAATATATTTGTAAAAGTGTGATAAAAATAAAATTAAATCGTAAGTATGTAAATTACAAAATATTATGAATTTCATTAAATATTAAATTTATTCACTTGAAATTCTGCTTCTTCATCAAAAAACTTGTTTTTCATTTATTTGTGATGATAAAATTTTATTATAGATAGAAGAAAAATATGTATTATTTCAAAATTAAGAAAATACATTTCTCTTTCTTTTTCTCTTTCTTTAATCTGTTATTCAACGAATTTTTATGAATGTTTCGAGAACTTTTTAATCTCGTCCGAAATACGATGAGACTCAGAATCTCTTTCGATTTGAATGAATCTCTCGGGAATTTTTATCCGCGAGCATCCGGATTTTGTATTCTTAGATCGTATTAAATATTAGATGGTGATTAGACGGCACGTCGCACCAATAGTCTGTACAAAAATCTTGAGAAAATAGTTTTTAAAATAGTTTTAAAATAGATCGCGGTCTTATCCACACCTGATTGATCCTTTTTTTCACCATATTGGGAAAAACTTTTAGAAATTCGCAGATCGTATTTTGATTACTCACAGTGATTTATTTCGCACGCGTGCTGGTTCGTCGACAGTATATCCCCAAATTTAGAGGATGTTCTTTTGTTAACACGGGAGTGGTGAATCTCTTTCAAAAATATGAAAGTTGAATATAAATTTAATTGAATCAACAAGCAGCAAAGACGATAATCTTTTGTTATTGTTATGGTATAAAAAAAATCGTGTCAATGATAGATTAAAATGCAGCTCGGAAATTATATTTAATTATATTTAATTTTGTGTTATTTTGGATACTTCTATCTTCTTAAGATTTGTCAAACTTAAAATTGAAAAGATATGTTATACATACTTATATATAATATGTGTAAATACACACACACACACACACACACACACACACACACACACACACACACACACACACACACACACACACACACACACACAACAAAATATTTGTGTGAAAATGTAAATCAACAACAATTTAATAATTTATATTTTTATAAGAAACTATAACATCTTTTGTGATCATAACTGTGAATAGGCCTCTTTCCTACTTGTTGATTTAATTTCTAAAATGGTTAGAGGCTCAACAATCAGTGCAATTGTGACAAACGGTCAACATTATCTATAAAAATAAATTGAAACATCCGCCACCCCCGATCTTAATGTAATGTTGATCAACGATTCTATCCACTAACAAGCGCACAATTATCTCAGCGGTATTAAGCTCATGAGGTATAATGTATTTCACATCAGTAATGTGTGCCTGTATGAATATATCGAAGACCGCAGAAACAAACGTCGCAGGCTTCACTCTAAAATACTTAGCTCTCGTCATACGATGAAATTTATTTAAATATATATTTAAATATATATATATATATATATATATATATATATATATATATATGAATATATCTAACAGTTATTTATTCGCAGATTCATTATTGTACATTCTTATGTTGCTTCACGATGCCAACAATACTGAAGCCGCAGTATCTTTTTAAAGAAGATAATGACGCTTCTAAATCTCTAAAATGTTCATGTCGTCTGAAAATCGACATTCAAATAACAACACGCTTAATTGGGGTTATGGATTATGTATTGGATGGGAATAAGGGCGGTTTCGGCATCACTCAATACCTCTTTGTATAACGTCGAATTTGAAGTATCGATCGTATCAGTCGAGTCTTGCAAACTCTCACGGCATTTCTAATCGCTAATCAAATCTCATTTTGTTCAAACTGTGTTGAAAACTGTCACACGTATTGTTTCAATTCGCATAAAGTTTTGTTTATCACTTCTCTTGGAATAAAAGTATTCGATAGCATTTACGAGAGTTCGAAACCAGTATTGCTAGTGACAGCATAGCGAAGTTTTTCTCGCAACGTGCTCTTCTTTTGATAATTTGGCAGCTTGAGCAGATTAAAGCACGTTGATGAAGTGGGCAATCGATTCTGTGGATCCTTCTTGCGGATTGTAAAGAAACCTCTGATTACGCTGCCTGAATCGCAAAAATTTCAAACAAATTAAATTTACTAAGAGTCATTTATGGATAATCTAAAAATTGAACTAACAATATTTTTGTAAAATTATCTTTTTAAATTCATGTTATCTGTTAGATTTATAATTAAAGAAATCTGTAAGATCTCAAAATTAAAAATATGAAAATATCTGATATATATTATTATAAACTATATAAAAAAAAACTTGTATAACTTATTCATTCATCTGAAATTTAAAGCATAGATTTATATGTATAATCGAATATTACCAATCGTACAATATGGAATTTGAAAGGTATTGAAGGTTTTTCCAATATCTTGCTTGATTTTATTGCTAATTATGAAAAGTTGATTTGTCTTTTTTTTAAAACTACTTTATAACGATCATACCGATAGTGTCGCCGGTGTCCTCGTCGTCACAGACTTCCACGCATCGTATAGAGAAAGGCGGTTCCAGATGAGCGAAACCCAGCAAAGGTGACTTCGAGCAACTCGTCACAAACTGTAATAAACATCAGAAATATTATTTAAGAAGATCATTAATGTAGGATCGATATTAGAAATATCAATATCTTGAAAACACCATTACAGGATTGAGAGAAATTGTTATTTCATAATATGATTGATACCTTTAAGAATAAGCCTCTTTCCTCTTCTGTAAAATCTTTCTCCAAAATATCCCACAACCAGCATACCACCCGATGACTATCATGAAATCCACCATAATATTGTGTATGTTTTCGTAAATCTCGCAGGTCCAAAGGTACATTATCGCCCGAAATTAATCTCTGTAACTGTAAAACACCGTGATTACTTAATTAAATATATGTATATATAATTTTAAATAAATGCTAGTATAAAAATGTTTAGAAATATATTAATAATATACTATATGGTGACATTTAATCATAATATGATATTTTCTTTGTATAGGATATCATAGGATATTCATCTTTAAATGTTCTTAAAATATAGAGCTTAAATTTCAACTTTATTAAAATAATTTCTTAATTGAATTGTTAAGTCATTTATATATATAATTATATGTAATTACATTCGATTCGACATTCAAATTAATAATTTTATGCTGCTTAATTCTGACATCTCAATTATACGCTGCAAATAAATGCAAATAAGTTTCTTGGATCCTCACCTCGGGCGTCGAGAATAATGACAGCCACTCGGGATTAATGATGGAGCGGAATCCTTTGATGAAGGCGGTCGTTTGCTCCTTGATCTGATGATACATTCTATAATGCGCCATATGGTGGATATATTGAATCTTGTTTTGATTGGTCACAGCAGTGGTACGCCCGCCAGGAATCAGCTCGTGCGTAACCAGTTTGCCGAGTACGTCCTCGTCAAGAGAGAATGTCAACTCCAGTTGCCGGATATCGCCCTTGTAATGTTTTACCAAGGTCAGGCTACGGTAAAGATCGCGATCTAACGAAGCGAGCTCGTCTAGCCAACTGTACAATGCACCGCCTGTTTGCCCGGAAAATTGCGACACAAAGAATGACGCAAAAGGCACGTCCACGACAATGCCCTGAAAAGCAATAAGAGATTGATCATTATGAAGAAATCAGTTATTCAGAGGTAATGATTATATTTTATTTTATTTTATTTTTTTTTGCGAAATAATCCATGTAATAAAATTATATGAATAAATAATGAACAATTAAAATAATAATTAAATCACGTATTTCTGTTAATATAAGAAATATTCTGATTATTTTCAAAACTTTGTTTTATTATTCTATATTTTTTAAATAATTTTGATGAAATTTTAATAATTAAATTATTCGATGAGTAAGAGTAATTTACCTCGTAAACCGCTTTGCCGAGCATTCGCCCGACGAATTCAAACAGTTGCAAATGATTGTCCTGCATAAAAGATGTAGGAGATGGATAGAGCCGGTTTTCGCTTGTGGCTTTGAACAAATTGAGAGATGGATCGAATACTCGTTTTATTGTCTCTTCCAGGAACTCCTTGAAAACTCCATCTTGATCGATACCGGCCTCGGCTAGACCTTGTTCATTTACGAAACGTACCCTGATCACACCTTTTAATGCTTGTGACGGCAACATAGCTAATTGTCTATATCCATCCTCAACTATTCGCGTTCTGTAAAATATAAGAAGGTATTTCATAATAATTGAGGGAAACAGTATAATATAAAAAATTGTGAAACAATGTTAATTTTTACTAAAGAATTTTTTTGGAAAGTGTAGCGTTATATTACCAAAATTAAGAAAAAATTTTCTTCTTAATTCTATTCATTCAATTCTAAATAAAAAAATAATATCAAATTTTATAAAATAAAAAAAAATAAAATTTCATTAAATTATTCAATTTCATTAATAAAATTTTTTTTTTTTTTAAATAATCGTCACAATGAAATAAAAAAACTATAAAATAAATAAAAACATATAGACCTATGTACGACGATGAGAGTGGTCGGTGGACTGTTACAAGCGCTCTCAGTTAAACCCATCACTGCTTTTTCATCAGCTATGTGCTTGCGAAATAATACAACTCGTTCAGAATGAGGGATAACATGAGGCATTTTTGAAAGTAAAAGCGCAGCACCGCGTCTTCCCTTTTCCAAATCGGCCAAGAAGCCGGATACTCGTACTTCCTGTTTTAAGAAAAAAATCATGAATTAAAATATACTGAATATAGCAATAATAATAATGACATATAGCAAATATAAATCTCTCTACCCTGATTTCGTATTATAGACGCAAGATATATAAATATAAAGATAAATACAATGCGAAATAAATATTGTGTTAATAATTTTTAACTGATATAAAAAAAAATTTTAAATCATGACAAATTTTTTGGTAATAAAAGTCTGAGATGTTTACAAAACTTAAAATAAACTGGATACTTAACTTGGCCAACCAATGACCTTCTGGACAAAACGTTCTGCGACAATCGCGTCGATAGATTGCCATTAGAAGAATATAAAGCGAAATAAATAGAGGATTGCTGGATACGGATTTCACATCTGTAATATCCAAATTTTTAGAAACGTACATGTTTTCACTTTTTAATCTGAAGATTCTATTTTTCTTTTTATGATTTTTAATTAACATACGATTTCGTAACAAATTCGGCTTACCGAATAAATTAGTGAGAACTGCTTTGTACAAAAACTGATTTAGAAAGTACGACATAGTGATAAAGTCTGTAAGCTTGAAGGGATCTTGATGCTCATACATTTCCATATCGTCCAAGATGCTAAAATTAGGAAATCAAGAAATTACTATGTAAAATCAATTCTAATAATAAATTTAAATATCAAATTGCTTGAAAGGAAACCATGTTACTTACGTCACGTAGTGCGTCATACAATCAGCGAATAGTATCAGCATCTGGAACTCAGGTGCCGTGCACTTAGTATTAGCCGCCAAGAGATCTAGAAACGCTTTCAAACCGCAGTGCGGCCCCAGGGTGGTGAGAAACAACCACATATGATAAAGAATTTTGCCTTGATAGCACAATCCTGTTTTTGTATGCGTATACTATTAGCCGGTATGTCATTTGCATGTATGATTTTGCGCAATTATATGCGTTAAGCTGAATACATACCGGTCAATATCTCGATCTTCATCTGCGTAAGCGTGTGTAATGCCGTTTGATATAGCGAGCAGATCAAAGCTATCTTGGTAGCCTCCGGACTGCCCAGCTTTCTATAGTTTTTAGTGCTGTTGTTCCTGTTGGTACGAGCCTCAAGAAACGCACGTCGGAAAATATTGGCTCCCATAGAAGAGGTACTTTGTTGTTCTACCGGAGGTGGTACCTCTTTTTCGACAAACTCGGTCAGTGGCTGTTCTAAAGAGAAAATAGAAAATAGATAAAGAATGAACTGATTTCTATTAATTCGGCAAGATTGAAAAAATTACTTTTAAAAAGTAACTTGTTACCATTACTCATTCTTTATTTAAAAAAAATGCGCTACATAATTATTATTATTAATAAAAAATGTATTGCTATTATCATAATTTGTTATTATATATATATATATATATATATATATATATATAATAATTACTGTAACTATTTTATATATATATATATATATATATATATAAATAGTAACTGAGAAATAATAACGATAATGACATTGTAAATGAAAAATTACATCTCGATTCTGTAAGTCGAATATCATACTTTTCTATGCAACTTGCAAAGCTCTTTGTAAAGATTATCGAAATATGTAAAATTCGATGACTCTCACCGATTAAATGCGTAACAATTCTGCCCGTCCAAAGACAAGCAAGTTGCAATTTTACCGAAGGAGTCGCATCCTGCAACGACGTGTCAATCGTCTGTGCAAACCAGCCTAATACAGGATGCCAATGCGTCAAATTACTCCGTTTGGCAACTACATATTGCTGACATGCTTCCAACATTCTCGTTACGACAAACTGTAGAAGATTCGCGAGATGTTATCAATATGCCCGTAATAAGGAAAATTACCGTGATGGCTTACCGTAAAAGAAGGAAAGCAGAGTTCTCTTAATACTTCTTCCCTCTCAATATTCGCTAATTGTATTAAATTTGCGAGCAAACAAAGCGCATAACTGCCCTCCAAAGCATTAAAGACGATCCTTAAATTCTGTTCGGAATTTAACAACTCCAAACTTCTCGCGAACAGATTATTTGTTATGAACGACGAAATGCACTGTAAATAAACATCAAAAACTTTACATACTTAGAAATATCAGAATTTATGTAAATATTTTCTTTTTTTCTACCTCCGGTGACAAAATATTCAAGTGATAAACCAGAGCTGGGACGCTAAAGATGTTAATTAGGAACAGGGATACCAATTTGTCAGACATTTGTGAAGAGATCAGTGGCCTCAATGTCAGAGTGACCGCTGCTGAAAGTGTAACTGGTTTCAAAGCAATTTTTGCTCTACCTAATCCCTTCATTAAAAGAGTCTGAAATGAAAAATATAATTTAGCATTGTTAAAAAAAGAATCAAGATCATTAAAAAGTGTCATTGACATTGTTACCTGCATAGTAGCATAAAATCCATTGTTAACTAGATGGCCCATTATATTTGCGCACAGTTGGCTCATGCCAGTCTTCAATTGGTCCATGCCCTTCACCTTTTGTATAGCCCATGTTCCTGGCGATGTAAAACTCACCAGAGTATGCAGTCGGAGCAATATGGATTTGTGGTCCGATACTCTCTCCGGCTTCAGGCCATCCAGACCGGAGAGACAATGGTATAAAATGGTCTTCATTTGGGATATCCATGATATGTAGTGATCCTTGTTTAATGCCACTCCGACATAAGATATTTTTGGAGATTCGGAATCGAGAGTTAGCACAAGATATCTAAAAGGTCATCCTCCTTGAATACCATATTCTGAATCTTTCTTGAATATTATGCTGCATAACTCACCTACACACTCTCTCGATTCTCTCTTGATCTCTTTCTTTCTTATAAATTAACAAAAATCTTGAAATAATTCTATACACCTCTAGAGCAGGTTTTAATTCCACTGATGCATTATCCACACCGATGTCATCAAGGAAATTATTATCAAATTCTTCTCTACAAATGAAAAAAATAATCTTGTTAGATAATCACTAACTTGGTATAAACTTATATATTATATATTCTATATATCATATTTATTTTCATGTTATTTGTATAATTCAATTCCTATGAAACATTCAAATTCACTGATTAAAAAAAAAAAATTAAAATGAACCTTATACCAATATACTACATAAAATATAAAATGAAATTAATATATCTCTCTTTATCATTTGATTCAATTTATCTGAATTTATTTGCCTGGAATTATGCCTAGCTCTATCAATATATATTTACATCACACAGATAACTGTGCAATTTTTACAGAGTTTTTCTATAGTATAGTGCTCAAACTGAATATCGACAACTTCTGTTCAAGCAATGGTACATGTGTTCTCAAATAATTCCTATATTCTTGTGGATGATCTCGTAATTTGTCTCTGCTCCACATAAAAGTAGTTCATATGAAGCTTTGTTTCGCACTTACAGTATTCGCTTGGTGAACTGGACGCGAGCCAACCAGGCTCGGACGTGGGCCTGAATCAAAGTGGCCGCGGCCTCTCTGCGCTTCTCGTGAGCCCGATCCTCGCGCGCGGCTTTCTTCTGTTGCAGGAAGCTGCCCTTCGACGACGAGCCCTCCGCACAAAACATCCTAGAGCTGACCTTGATCGCCGCTCACCTCCAGGTCATAAGGGCCCAAACAACCCCCCGGACGCCTATGCTTCTCCTCCACCACTACCTCCTCCTCGTCGTCGTCGTCGTCGTCGCTCGCTGCTAACCGCGAGACATCTCCGAGGCATCCTCATCAGCTGACGGGCATCTACCGATTCTCCCCACCACGTTATCCACTTCTTGTCCGTGGGTTATCACTACGTCGAGATACTCAGAATCCGCATTCGAATGCGCTTTTACAAAAGATCCGATATCGTCTGACAATGCGTTGCGAGTACTCCAATGTTGCCTTTCTTGAGATATCCTGGTCAGCTGACGGGTATTTACAAATCCTCTCTCCCTCTCCAGAAACGGAAAATCGCTCAGCAGTGACGGGTTGGAAGACTCAAGGTTCCCGAGGCAACCCAGAAATCAGATGAACTTGAAGATGGACTTAATTTCCAGAAGAATTTTAATGACTTCTTTTCCTTCATAATTTAAAGATTTTTTAAATTTTAAATAATTTATTTTAGACAAATTTTATAATTGATGGTTTTTTGTTTTATTTGATAATTTATGGTTTCTTATTTAAATTATCATAATAATTTAATTAACATTCAAAAAACAAAAAGTAATTTATAATTTATCATTAATTTGTATATTAATATTTGTATTATTTTAAAGATTGGAATAAAGACAATAAATCATTACGTAATTATAAATTTTCTTTTAAGCATAAAAAATATTATTTAAATTAATTTTCAATTAAGCTAATTGGAGTTCTGATCTAAAACCGTTCCGATTTCAACTAAATTCCAACTTAATCAATTAATCAATTAATTAATTAATTAATCAAATGTATTATTTTGTTTTAATCCCTGATTAAAATTCAAAGTTCAATCGGAAGTTGCTACGAGGTCTTGGGTCTCCTTTGTGCTTCCTTGTTCTTTTATGGCCCAATTCATCTATCGCCGTTCCGCATTCGATCGCTCGACCGGTCGCGAGCTCTCTCGAGGCTGCTCCGATTTCCCGCGTCTCGACCTATCGAAACCGTGCGCATCTGCCGTGCGTCCACGGCGGCATCTCTCGTTCTCGTGTGCGTCGATCGTCCTCAGTCCGCACCAGGGCGCGTTGATATGCGTGTGTTCTCTTCCCCTCTCCTTCTCTCGGCGAGAGGAGTCGCGGATCTCCACGACGGTGTGTTTTCATTTCGTGACCGCGTTATCGGGCAGGACGTAGGGTGAGTATCGAGTTCACGAGTGACGAGCAAGGGAGAGGAGAGACAATCGATCCGTCATTGTACATCCGATTCGACGTACAACAGGACGCGCGCGGTCGATTGACGGTCGCGCGGTGACCGTGGGAAAACTCGAAAATGTTCCCACGCTCTCGCTACGCTGCGAGTGTGTGTCGCGCGTGCGTGTGAAATTCCACAGGGAGGCCACGGGGAAGGGTGGACGCGCGCGGGGCAGCGCGGAGGGTGGCAGGCAGGAGGATGAGCTCCCAGGGGCAGGAGCACGGACACGCGGTGGTCGTGTGGGAGTGGGAGAACCGTCACGGACGGTGGAGGCCTTACAGCCCGGCTGTGTCGCAGCATCTCGAGCGAGCCCACTACAAGAAACTCACGCGAGTGTTCCTGAATGATGCGGATCCCACTCTTGACAGGTCCGGACACGCGAATTAGAAATACGAAACGCGTGTAGCCCGTCGGCCTTAACTGCACTTGCCTTGCGATAAAAAGCGAGGCAGGTGTATGTTTGGGTTCTTGAGAAAAAAAAAAAAGAGAAAGAGGAAGAGAGGGAGAGAGAGAAGTTGAGAGTAAAGAGCAGATGTATATAACAAACATAGAATTTTAATTATGTTGGCTGTTTTGTTAATTATTTATAAAAAATTTATTGTTTATTTCTTGATTGTTCAATAACCCTGATTTCAAATGCTTCTTATTTTATTTTTATTGTTAAAACAAATAATGCAAGAATTTTTTTATTTTTATTTTGTTTTATTTTATTTTATTTTATTCATTTTAATAAAATAAAATAATATATCACATTTTAGAGATATTTTAATATTAATAATTGATACATATTTTTCTATTGAATATAAATATAATTTTTGTTTAATATATTTTTAAAAACTTTTGTCAGTAATTCAAATTGTTAGAAATTAATATGAAATAGGTATATTAAATTATGCACTTAGTCCTTGAAGTTCAAAATAATATGTATTGATTTGTTTAATGATTAGGTATTACATAAATTTGAAGACCAAGACACAATGCAGCGATGATGGTGATGAAACACACAATGTGAGGAGAAAGTTTTACTTGCCAGGTTCACCGGCTGGCAAAGGAGCTAAGTGGGAATGGACAGGCGATTCAGATGATTGGCATACTTATGATATGGAAGTGCAATGTCTCATAGAAGAAGCATGGGCAAGAGTAAGCAAATGAGTATTACAAAATAGATCATTATACTTAATTTTTCTAATAAAATATTATTTTTTAGGGTGACAAAACTATTGATATTTCCAAGACTTATTTGGGTTTTCCTTATATTATCAACTTCTGCAATCTGACGCAAGTGAGATGCTGTACAGGCTATGTGAGGCCAATAAGACGTGTACAACAAGCACCCTATCCATTGGTCAAAGTCGCCTTAGAGGAACTGCAAGTCACTTCTGGGAAAAGAGCTACATCAGTTACAGTTAAGAGTTCCACTGTCAAGGTTACACACAAGAAATCATCTAACGGAAGTACGAAGAAAAACAACAAGAAAGTGAGTTTTGCCTTCTTCAGCACGATATCATTCCTGTGTTGCAACTATCATTTGCGAATTGTTTTTTTTTCCAGGGTAAAAATGGAGAGACAAATGGACCGACGAACATTGCGCGTGTTATTCTCAGCAATTTTAACATATTCAGCAGTAAACATGGTATTGAAAATAATCCTGCAGCAACAAATGTGGAATCTGGTCAGAAGAGGAAGACCTGCGACACAGTGTTAGATGTTGATTCCAGCAGCACCAAGAGCGGCCGCAGGCCAAGTGTGGATACTGTGTCCACATATTTAAGTCATGAGAATCCGATAGATTTGTTGGACAGCAGCATGGGAAGCGATGATGCGTTCAAAGATTCCATTCTCGGTACATATTTAGAAAAATACACTCCTTTGATTTATTCCTTTAGTTATCCATCAATTTTCACATTCTTTATTAACTTTAATATAATGAAACAACTTCTGTTTGTTTATTTATAAATTTTAAATTTTTATTTATAAATTTACAGTAGCTTCGTATGGATTGAGTTTGAAATAATTTAATTTTAAATGAATCTTGAGTTTAAAATAAATTTCATAACAAGTGGATTAATATTTTTCTAAATTTTGATCTTTAATTATATCATAAAATAGCACACATCTATACATTTATTTAAATATCGAAAGTTCTTGGAATCGCAGTGATGCCTGAATATCTAGACTCTAGACTATTAATACATCAAATCTTAATTAGGAATGGACACCACGTCGGATGTGATATCCCAATATGTGAAAGTAGTTGAAAGCGATGGTTCTGATTCCTGTCCAGTATGCCTGGGCACTCCAGAGCCGTTGACTGTCGAGCTAACACGTTGCAGGCACAGATTGCATTTAGCATGCCTGAATGCGATGCTCAGCTGCCAACAACTACCTATGTATATACAATGTCCAGTTTGTCGTATGATCTACGGTGAGAAGAGGGGCAATCAACCACCGGGTACAATGAATTGGACGCGGATACCGCGAGCATTGCCAGGCTTTCCAAATACTAATACTATACAAATTACTTACGAGTAAGTATAAGAAAGAGAGAGAGAGAGAGAAAATCAGTATTGCGAAAATTTGTATTTTTCTATAATATATTACTATAAGTACTCTTAAAAAAAAAACGGATAAAAATAATTTGAATATCAATTAATCTAGGATAGACAAAAGAATCGATCAAATTAAAAGTTTTGAATTAATCAGTGATCGGTCTGTGTTATTTTTTTTCAGCATTCCATCCGGGATTCAAGGTAATGAGCACCCAAATCCGGGTCAGGCATATTATGCCGTCGGCTTTCCGAGAGTGTGTTATCTCCCGGACAACAATCTTGGCCGTCGTATATTGAGATTACTACAGATCGCATTCGAACGCAGACTAATTTTCACAATTGGCCGTTCGGTCACTACCGGTCGCGAGGACGTCGTCACGTGGAACGAGATCCATCATAAAACCGAGCTAGGCCCATCCACATCTGGCCACGGTTATCCTGACCATAGTTACCTCGAAAGGACACTCGCGGAACTGGCAGCGCAAGGTGTGACCGATGGACAATCATCACCGATGTATCAGCAATTACATTAATTGCGATTATTAATGTAATATAATGGAGTGTTTATGCAAAAAATGAGTTAATTCATAGGGAGTAAATAGAAATCGATTTGAAGAAAATTAAACCTTTGAAAGAGACATTTTTTATGCAAACCTAATTTAAAAGAAATTAATTCACGAATAATTTTAAAAATTAATTAACAAATTGAATAGCTTTAGAACTTTCTAGAAATAAAGAATTTTTACTTGAAAATTTATAATAAAACGTATAAAATTTTAGAATTGATTCATTTTTGCATATTGCACGAATAATTTAGCGCAATTAATTTAAGATTCTTAACACTTTGCCGATCGGATGCATAAAACTATGTTTCATATGGGCATAATATTGTTGCTTCAATTTGATTAGAGTAAATTTATAAGATTAGAGTAAATTTAAATCATAAGGTAAAGAAGGATTCAGGATAAATCAGATTGCTTATGGAGATGGAAAAAAATTTATTATTATAAAGACAAGAAAGGGAATTTATAGCGAATACAAGGATATTATAAGTTTATTTTAAGCATATTTATGAAAGAATAAATATGTAATTATGCAATGTAACTCCAAGATTGGAAGCACTTTAAGGAGAAAAAAAGGTAATAAGTAGTTTTTTTTTTTATATATTTATAGCACATTTATCGTAACAAAGACATCACAAATAAGAACTATTATTATTCATATGTTTTGATACATAAAATATTTTCTGATTTTTTCAAAAGTTTAAGAATACATAACTAAAAATTAAAATAGCTTTTTAAAAGCATTTTTATTTGTGTGCACACAGATTTATCTGTTGCA
Source organism: Pogonomyrmex barbatus (assembly GCF_055798465.1). NCBI lineage: Eukaryota > Metazoa > Arthropoda > Insecta > Hymenoptera > Formicidae > Pogonomyrmex > Pogonomyrmex barbatus. The sequence goes on along the minus strand of NW_028297171.1, from coordinate 8,290,120 downwards.
AAGTATCGATATATTAACTTCCGTCGGCGAAGTGTTAATTTAAACTTTTCTCTTAAGAATAAAAAGCAGCACGAACAAATTAGAGATGTATATTTTTAAAAATTTACTTGATTTTTATTCCGTGCTACGCAAGGAACTGATAGATATATCCTAGAAAGCAGAATATTAGATTTTTATATAGACATATTAGATTTTTATCTAGATATATTTTGCATCGGAGAATGTGTTGCAACTAAATATGGGAGCAATTGTCGAACGACAGTATTATTTTATAGATCTTAGATTTATATATCTTTTTATAAAAAAAAATATATATACATATCATCCATAAGAAATTTGTCAAAAGATACTAAAATTTTATTACGGTCTTACATAAATAATCAAAAAAATACAATTATTGGCACGAACAATATGTTTTATGAAATAATATTCTTTTATTTATCTAAATTTTGTTAACCAAAAATAGAATTTGATTCTTAAATAAGATAAAAATTATTGTTATCATTCCAAATTTTATTTTTAAAATTATAAAGCTAAGTTATGTTAGTTATATTCCGAATTATATTTATAATTTTCAGATAATTTGTTTGTATTTTATTCTCTAAAAAAAATCTTGATACCAAATCCCATATATAATCCTATTTTAGCTAATATTTAAAATGTTATTGATAATTTATTCAGTTTTATTAAAAGGATTATTTTGAAATAAAATATTACAACGCAATAATTAAAATCTATTTTACATAATTTTGATATTTTTAACTATAATAACATCTCAAAACATTATTATTACATCTTACTCATTACTACATTATTACTACATCTTTAAAACATCTCAATTGTGAATTCAATTAAATTATAATTCGTCATAATTTTAACTATGAAACTTTAATTAATTAATCAACTAATTCAAGTGATAGAATTGCTTACAATAAAACTTCTACTTATGACACTTGTTTCTTTCATAATTTTTTTATATCAAAAAATCAAAAAATGAATTAACTTTTATAAAAATAATTAATAATTAAATATTTATGTTAACGTAATGATATTTACAGATATTATTTGACAAATTAATTACTTATTAAATCAATCAGAATTAAATTTTCTTTCGTTCCGAATTTTCTATTTCTTACAAGCATGCGAAACATGAAATTCATCAAATATTAACTTCTAAGCGCACATTTATTTGTACGTATACCGGTTAGATGGCGTGTCTTTTAACATCATTAAAATGGCCGAAAATTGATTTTTTAGCCGTGTTATTCCTCGATGACAATTCTCTCTCTCTTTATTTCCCTCATTCGCAACATCCGGCGTTTTACTGACGGCGTGTAAAGAAAATTGCAACGGCAACTAACAGCGGCGACAACGACAACGACGACGGCGAATCGGCAAACGCTCGATCCTCCATGCCGGAGCAACACGGCAGTTCGCTTTGATCTCGTTTCGAATTTCGGCGTTCCCGCGCAGATTTCTCCAAACCTCATTGATTTTAAGCACTTAAATGAGCACCGGCAGTCAGCACAATTGTGTCCTATGCGAGTCGAAGCTGGACTCGAAGGAGGCACTGCAGGAACATTTTAGGTATGCTCATCGTCGTCGTCGTCATAACCAAGTCGAGATTCACTGAATTAGGTGTTTAATGTCCAATTCTACCAATGATTAATGTTAATCATCGATTTTTAATTTATTCGATTTAATTTACTTTTTATCTTATTTTAATTCTAAAAATTAAGACTAAATTAAACTGAGATTAATGTTAATCTATATTGAGAGAAATGAACATTAGTCGATTAATGTTCATGTTCATGATTCTGCCAATGTTATCCTGTACTCGCAACGTTCTCCATGCACATGATATTTAAGAAATTTGTCAACTTGTTAGAAATATTGGACATATGGAATGAGCATGTATACATACAAACTGATTGTTATATCAATATGAGATCGTGATGTTAAATTTGTTGCAGAAAGGAATTTCGACTTTGTATGCTGTTTTTTATTTTGATTTTATTAATTTTTAGGCTTCTGTTATTTTAGTTAGCCCTCTGTTATTTCAAACTATTAAGAAGTATATTATTGTCCATTATCTAGTTTAAATAAATTACCTGTTTTTTGTTATATTTGCTATAGGAAACATGCAAATAAGGAGATAGATATGCGGGGGATGCCAGTGAGAAGCAGAAAAAGTACGGCTACTCAATGTGATATATGTGGTCAGTCATTTGATACAATAACGGCAACTATAAGGCATAGATTTAAAATGCATCCTAATTCACCAAATAAATTCTATTGTTTCTATTGTGGAAAGCAATTCCCTCTAAAGGTAAATGCATCATAATGTTTCATTTTGTTTCACTTTTGTTTCTATAATAATCTCATGATAATGTATTGTTCAGACTCATAGAGATAGCCATCAAATGTCACATGACACATCTGAAAGTGAGAAAAAAGAGGAGCATAGAAAATGTGAAGAATGCAATGTGTTATTTTATAACCAGAAAGCGCTGAATTACCATCATCGTTCTGTTCATAAAATGTCAGCATATTGATCAATTTGTCTTTAAAAATGTAGAATTTGTTTATGAAATTATGATCTGATTGCTGTATCGCTTTTCAGATTGGTGTATATGTTTCAACCAATAGCCACTCCTCCACCTAGTAACAAAATCAAATTGAATTCTATGAATGATGCATTGAGCGTGTATTATTGTCATCTATGTGGCGTGGAGTATGTCATAAAATTCAATTTACAACAACACTTGGAAAAGATGCATACGCCAGTAAGGAAGATACAAAGATATTGATTAATTTCTTTATTATTTATTGGTTTTTAAGTTACCATTTATCTTACATTCCTTATATTAACAATTTTTAATTTTCTAAATCGACCAAGTTTTCTAAAATATAGAATAAAAAAGTTGAAATGTCGATTTATAAATTAACTGCTCTCATACAAAATTACACTTATCCCATGTTTTGAGAGTCTGTTTACTGTTTTAAATGTACAAAGATAAAAATGATTATATCATATAATTAATTAAAGAATCTAATTGATTTTGAAAAAATATATTGGAAAAGATTTATATATATATATATATATAAATTCAAATATCTATAATATGTATTATTTGACAGGAGGAAAGGGAAACTATGCCAGATGATTTAATCAAATGTACAGTATGCTCAGCATTGTTTTGCAACAAGAAGGCCTATAATGTTCACAATGCTTACCATCAGCCAGATGATTTATATGTAACTTCTGAACAACAAAGAATGCAGACTGTAACTAGAATCGATCAGACATTCGACATCAGAAGAGTAGAGACTATGGCTGATAAATATATACCACGTTCTAATATATTTAAGAAAGCAATTAAGCACGAAATAGAGGTAAAATGCTTTAAAATCTTGATTATGTTATTTAGACTTATTATTAGTAAAATCTGTATATATAATATATAAATTTAGATGATACAATTAGTCTTAATAATGTATAATATTGTAATAAATGTTTAAAATAATTTAATATATATGATTTATAAAGATATGGCTATATAATTAAATTTCAAATAACGTAATTTAATATGTGATATACACAATAAAATATAAATAATTTAATGTTATATTTATATTTAGCTAAACAAGACGCAGAAAATTGAAATTAAGGAAATAAAGAAAGAGAGGTTTGTATCCTTGGACGATACTGTAGATGCCAATGAATCCAGTGATTCCGAGCTAGAAATTAAAAAGATAAAGAGAGAAAGATCTGTGTCCTTCGACGATAATATTGATAGCAACGATCTCAGCGATTCCGAGACAAACATTAAAGAAATAAAAAGGGAAAGATCTATATCTCTGGATGATGTTGTGGGTACCAATGAATTCAGCGATTCCGAGAGTGATATTCCGTTGGAAAGAAGGATTGCCAGCTAACGGAGGTTCTCTTTTTAATCATAAAAAGTCCCCTATCCCTTGAGGGTACTTTATTATATAAGAGATTTATGAATTCCTACTACAATCGTGATAGCTATCAAATCTTTTTTGATTTCTCTTTATAACTATTACTACATATGCATATTATACAAGTTAAAGAAGAGTAACACTCGATTGCCCATGTTGCCAATTGATTGAATACTAGATAGATGGTGTATTAGAAAATTTCTAAGCACCACTCGATATGAGCGGACGTGTTCAATCGCAACGTAGTTAAACGCAACGTTCCCGTTGAAGAAATAGTGTAGAAAGCCAATATTTATTTTTATTTTTGACGATCATGTTAAAAAAATATAGTAATTGAAACAATTGAATGTGAATAACTATGTTTGCTAATTAAATCTTGATTTTTATGTGTGTTTGTATATATCTTATTAAATATATACATATATATATACACACACACACACACACACAACATATATATATATATATATATATATGTATATAAAATATATACATATACACATAAAATATATATTTATCGCGTTCAAAAGATATATATATATATATATAAAATGTTAAAGAATTGAATTAATTAATGTTACAGCACTCGGAAGCAGATAGAGAAATCGGAAATGATTATTGATACATTCTCTTAAATACACAAAAAATTAAATAAAAAGAAAGTCTAAAAAAATCAAATTTTTTTCAGCATCAAAAACTGTTTTAGATTGTAGGCGTGAAAAAAATGTTTTTCAGTTATTAAAAACATGATAAGATTTTTCTACCTGTCCTCTTATAATGTGGCATTAATTTATTACACTCTATATATATATATATGTATAAGATATATATATATATATATATATATATATATATATATATATAAGTACTCTATACATATTATATGAAAATATATATAATTATACATTATATATACATCATTATATATACATCTTCTGAACACGATTTAATGATTGCTATATTTTATTTCTTTATCATGATGTGTTTAATACAAACATATTTTACATTATTTGTTTTTACCCGCTCGCCTAGCATCGACTTGTATCTTAAATTTGTATGTATAAAATATACATATGTATTACTACATCGAGAGTTGTGTCGCTTTTAACTCCCGTTGTGCGATGTTTTAAACATACGAAAATCGCGCTCTTCCTAAAGAAACACGTTTGTCAGAAATTTCCCTAGATTCCTCTAGATCTTAGAATCTTGAAGCGCGCCACGCTGGCGACTTCCGGCGCCAGCAACGGAAGAGATACGGTGGCCATTTTACATTATCGGTTTTCTCGCGCGAGCGCGTGTGTGTGCATGCGTGTGTACAGTGCTATCGCCAAGAGTCCTGCGTTGCGTTTACTTGCTTGTCGATTTGAGGACCGTGATATAGGACAGGGTCAACGCCGATAGCGATAAATCTTCAATAATCCGGCAGAAAGATGGGACGCAAGAAGAAGAAGCAATCGAGACCCTGGTGCTGGTATCCTTTTTATCTTCTTCAGAAAGAAGAAGACGACGACGACGACGACGACGACAATGACGATCTGCGGTGATCGCTTTTACGTAACCGTATTTTTGGATTAGGCGAACGTTAGGTTCTGTTCTGTGATCGAACGGGAAATAGCGAGCAAGACCGGCCAGTAGTAATTTATGCAACGGGTGATGATTCCCACTGGGAAGAAACGGGGAAACTCGCTTCGGAGCAAAACGTTCGCGGAAGGCGGAGAAATCGATACGGGATTTCCTCGCGCCACCGCGACACGCGTATTTATATATACATGTGTATGTGTTGTGTGTATACGTGTACGTGAGAGAACGCAGCTGTTTCCACTGTCTTCGCATTCGTGCGACGCGTTGCACGATGATGTAATGCAATCGAGGGTCTTCCACGCGGAAGCGACTGAATTAGAGAAGAGCAGATTGACCTGTTCCCTATCCCACTAAATTAGGAATGATTTTTGTACCTTAGCTATAATATTCTTTTCTACTTGAGTTTCTTAAATTTTCCCATTTATTACTAGTTGTTTATCTAAATTTTCTTAAGGCGATTGATAAATATGGATAATCCTTCACAATGACTTTTAAAAATGTTTGAACAGTAGAGAAGCTTTGAATTAAATGATCATCTTTTATAAAGAGAGAAACAAGGAGAATTATAGTTTTTGTGAAATCATTAATCATGAATATTTTTGTAATAAGTATTTAGAAATGTATAAGATACATCAATGTAGTAAATGTTCACTTAGCAAATGTTCAAATATTGTTGAGTTTGTAAATTGAACAAAAAGCTTTCATGTGAAAGTGAACGAATGGAGTTTTTAATTCGAAATTGTTTATCCACTTAGCTACTTGTTTTAATTATGAAAGATCAGAAATTCAAAAAACGATTTTATTTATAATATAAGCTAGATTAAATATATTTTCTCCAAGTTATATATATGCTATATATATAAACATAATTTTGAAAGTTTTTCAAAGCAACATTCTAATTTTAATGATTATAGATTTTGAAAGAGTTCAATTTTTAAGATAAGCATTTAGCTTTTAATTTTTTATATTTTTTCTTGCAATGAGTTATTTTAAATATATTACTTATAACATCATTTATCTAGAAAATTTTATTTTATATATATATATATATGTATATAAGCTATTATTTAAGAATACACTTTTTTCTGCAAATTTCCTTAACTCCATTTTTCAAAAGGTATTGCAACCGTGAATTTGAAGATGAAAAAATTCTTATCCAACATCAAAAAGCAAAACACTTCAAATGTCATATCTGTCATAAGAAATTATACACGGGACCAGGACTTAGCATACACTGTATGCAGGTAAATAAAATTATATTTTAACTATATTTCTATATATATTACTTTAAAAGTAACACAAATTCATTTTAAAATTTTATTTTTACAGGTACACAAAGAGGCAATAGATAAGGTACCGAATTCATTGCCAAATCGTAGCAATATTGAAATAGAAATTTATGGAATGGAGGGCATACCGCCGAATGACGCAAAGGAACACGAGAGACAGCGAAATGGCGGTAGACCTGGCTCGCCATCATCTGGTGAGGATGAGCCAGTACAGAAAAAAGCAAAACCCGAAGGTCTACTGGGTTCCGCACCAGGTGCGATGCCTGGTATGCCAGCTGGTCTACCCGGGATGCCGCCGCAGCCAGGTATGCCACCATTACCCGGTATGGCACCACATCCGGGCATGGCGCCGCACCCTGGCATGCCGCCACATCCTGGTATGCCTCCTATGCATCCAATGATGCCAATGGGTCACGTTGGACCTCCATTTATGGGCCCAGGGTAAATATTTCGATCAATCATAGTAATGTATCCTAGCAATGCTTTTGAATTGATTTTATGTTTCAATCTCTGTGTTTCTTCATCATTATGGAATTTCAATTTTATACACAAGATCTCGATACTATAGTTCAGGATATTTAAATTATAATAATAGAATATTATTTAATAATATAATATATTCAAATTTTTAGCAATAAATATTACTACAACTAACATTAAATATTTTCTTCTAGCATGATGCCTGGCATGTCAGGTATGCCTTCTGGTATGCAACCGCCGGTTTCGGGCGCTTCTATTCCGCCGGCGCGTCCTCTGTTTCCGAGTGCCGCTGCCGCGGCTGTCTCAACGGCAGCGTCGACAGCGGCGTCGGTCACTGGATCTGCACCCCTTGGCACAGACTTTAAGCCGATCACATCAGTAGCCAGCGGCAGCGGTTCTATAGGCCCAGTAAAGCCGACATTCCCAGCTTACAGTAGCGCCAGCGAATCCGCTGGCGCTACCACAACTGGCAATAGCCTCGCCAGCAGTGGTGATCAAAAGGTGAATCTTATTGCGACTACCGGAGCCGCCAGTAAGATCATTCACCCTCCCGAAGATCTCAGTCTAGTAAGTTTTTAATTTTCATATTTCGTGTTTTATTTTCAATTATCGACTGATTAATTATTGTTTCTAATGATATTCTTAATTTTAAAACATAAATATTAAGCTATTTCTCATCATAATATTTTATTTTGTAAAATAAATTATTTTGAATAATGGAAACCTAGGAAACAAAACAGATTTTTAAACAAAAGATTTATCTTGTAGGAGGAAATAAGAGCAAGACTGCCAAAGTATCAGCGTCGACAGACCGACGAATCTGGACGGTCGGCACAATCGGAGGCAGCAGCGGCGGTTGTGAGCCAGCAGCAGCAGGCCGCCGCCATGCAACAAGCGGCAGCACAGCAACAGCAAGCGGTGCAGCAACAGCAACAGCAGGCACAACAGCAGCAGGCGGCAAATGTGGCAGCGGCCGCGTTTCAGGCAGATCAACAACAACGGCAGCAACAGGCAGCGGCACTGAACGCACTGCAGCAACAGCAACAGAGGTTCCCGCGGCCACCGCAGGCGGTCATGGTACCGGCCTCGGCGGCAGCAATGCCTGTTAGCTCGGTGGCGTTGATGGCACCCCTAATGCGACCCACCATGACCCTAGCCGCGCCTGCTCTCATTCATGGAGGTAACATGATGCGACCGCCCCCCATGGGCCTGCCGCCAGGTAAGTCTCTGCGGGTTTGAGCTTTACGAAAAAAAAGACTCTGCCCGTCATTTCCCTTCTCCCCCGCCCTCCCCCCGCGTACTCGACAAACAGAGCTGCCCTGCTGTCTTTTTATCCCCTCTTGTTGTTGAAATTTTAAAACTTTCCCCTTGGTATTTTTCTATCGATTTTTTTCAATCGCCCCCACCCCTCCCCCCCGCCCCATTTTACCGGCTGTTGAAGACGGTAACGTTAATAGGCGCACAAGAATAAATCATATTGCGATTAAATTTTCTTTTCTTCTTTTTTTATCGTGGATAAAAATATTAAATCATATTAGATCGAAAGTTTTGCGCTGTTTGTCCCGTTTCGGAAGCGATCTTCTTCTCGAAAAAATGTCCTCGAATCTTTTTGATTTTATAAAGGCGCATAATAAAGTCGACTTGCTGCATTATTTTGATGCAGAAAGATCGTTTCCGATGAACCATTTATAATTATAACGATGCAAAGTTATTTAATCATCGGAAATTTTTATAAAATTTTACGCGATATGTTGAACCAAGCAAATTTATAATTTTCAAGCAGCGACTAAGCAACTTTTTCTTATTGAACGAATTAAACTCATCGATTCAGATTCTTTTTGGAAATACAACGTGCTATGTCTCTTTACTTTGTTTCGGTGAACAATCTTTATATATTTAGTCTTACTCGGTCGATGGCCGGGAAAGAATTTTTTTTTATAAATGAGAAAGAGAAGATATCGAATATTAGCTAAACAATACTTTGATATACTTTAGTTCGGTTACACTTTGCATTGCAGATTGCAATAATTATTTACTACAACAGCCTTCCCTATTCTTTGAAAAAAAAAAAAAAAAAAAAAACTTATGTGCTAAAGAAAAATACCGAAAACATCGAGACAGATAAATGAAAAACAGACTTGACATTTGGGGGGGGAAGGGGTCAGAAAATTAACGACGTGCATATACCACTGACTCGAGACAGCAAAGAGAGAAAAAGAAAGGCGGGAGGAATGTCATGACTGTTCAGATAGAAATTTATAGAGATCATGCTCAAGATTCTCGACCGAATGATACATCACAGAATCACGACGACACAGCGTCTTGTAGTCCTTGTACGTTTATACGTTTTAACGGTGCGTTTGCAGGGCGCCCGGTCACTCCTCGATGAGTGTCGAACGAACCCAGTCTGGTTACTAAAACCGTGTTTTACAATACAAGCGCTACAAGGTTGGTCCTTAGCAATTAGCATGCGGTGACATGGCCTATATCTATATATACATATATATATCTATATATATCTTGTTATATTTATTATTATTCTTATATATTGTTGATTAATCTTCTGTCATCATTGTCATTAATACACCTACATATAATATATACGTATATACGTAATGTATATATAGTGACTCCCGAAAAACTCGGAGTAACGATGCAGGAAACTGTTCGAGTAGCTTTCGCGAGCCACCGTGTATATATTTCTGTATATTCGTAATATTTTCTCACTGAGCAGGTGGGTCGAGCGGCCAACGACACGTTCCCTCCTCCTATCTTGATTCCAATCATTTCTTCGACTGATTTGCCACAAATCGAATTAAATTTGAACGCATTTAATTTTCCCAATTTGAAATTCAGGTAATGTGCAAGAGCCGATAAAATATATATATATAGAAAATCGCTGCATCACTGAACGATCGTCTAACGATTTTTTATCTATTAGATTGATAAAAAATGCATGAATCATTAGCTTGATCAAAACATAAATCTGATTAGATAGAGTTTGATTAATGAGTATGCAGGATTTAATGTAGTTAATAAAATAACAGAAATTATAGAAATTAATAAATAATAGAATTAATTTATATCAGAATAAGCATTTCTTTCACTCGTATTCAAAAAGTTAATGCACTTTCCATTCGGTAATGCTACACTACAACATTAATAAGTTTTTTCTTTATATTTACAAATTAAAATAATTGTTTATTTTATTATTAATTGTTATGTATTGTGTCTTTTATTATTAATTTATTTTATTATTGCTCAATATATAATTTCGATAATTATTTTATCGGATTGTATTAATTTTTATCTCTGAGAATTTTTATCTTACAAGATAGCTATGATGAGTTGAAAGTGAATTGATTTCTATTTTGCAACGATATTAAATTATTCAACAGATTTTTTTTTTAACTGATCGTTCTCTGGTGCATCTTACCACATTTCTAAATTAACATTATTTTTTTCGCGACGTTTGTCTTTCCATTTAGAATTTCGTAATTTTATACATTTCTTTTTTTTCTTTCCTGTGATAGTTTGATTCCTGTACAGTTCCTAGTACAGTTCCTTTGTACAGTTTAATACGCGAGAAACAAAGGGAAAGAGAGACTTTCCGGCCGCTCGGCCGTTACAATATTTTTACATCTCTATCATGTATGATTTCTTTGTTTCTTTTCCGTTCCGTTCTCAGCTTCTTTATTCACACTTTCTCGATTTAACCATATTACTCTTCTTACGACTCACATACGCCATTATTTACCTCGCCAGCAGCCGTGTTACCATCCTGTCTCTTCAGTATTACTTATATATTATATATAGCTTGGAATCCTGGTGTTGTGATACAGTAGTGGAGAAACTGCTTCCTTGGGCACGGTACTGACAGTCGTTCGAAGTTGTCGTTCCAAAGTGATAAGAAACAAATGATAATTACAACAATAATTTTCTCTCGTGATCCATCCCTTCCTTCTTTGCATTCGATCGGCGATCATATCAATAAGTTAATCATCTGACTAAAGTCAATATAATTTTAACGAATTCAATTTTCAATGCTACACAAGAGTATCGCGGACCTACCGAATCACTTTTTTTTTATATTTCCGAAATTTTTTACTAATTTAAGTAGTTACCATTTTAACCGACAATTTGAAGAAATTAATGATTTTTACATTGAGAATATATAAATAAAATGGCGAAGCTGAGTTTTCGAGATTAAAATAAATAATAGTATTTATTTGGAAATTTGAACAAGTAATTCTCGAAATTCTTTATTCTTTAATTTCGAACAAATTATCTTTCAACAAATTTACGATTAGAGAATTATTGAGACATTTAACGTTGAAAGTTACAAGTTTGCGACAAGTACAAATATATTTGCTTTAAAAAAAAGTCGCTTTCAGAATTGCTTAAAGTGAACTTCGAGTGAAAGGTGGCTCGCAAGATCTGGGATACATTGTAGAAATAAAGTAAGTAAATATAAATGGAATAGCAAATGAGATATCGTGAAGAGGGAAGGGATCGAATTATGTTCTCACCGTGCTCGCCGGTGCATTTTATTTTATTTTATTTTTTTTCTCATGAAAAAAGTAAGAAATCAGCAACGAGAACGAACGTAATGTATCTCCCTCACACCATAGCCTAGCTTTTGTGTTACACAATGAAAAATTTTAGATAAATTGTGCCGAGCAAGTAAGTAAAAGACTTCACGTTACTTAGTATTTCTTTCTTGCGTTTAATCGAGGGTCCGTCCGATTAACACGATTTTTCTCTTTTTTACTCCACGCGGGATATTCGTTGAGTATCATCTGAGTTGTAAAAAAGAAGATACTTCAAGAAATTTGATGCCGATGTATCTCGCATCGGTGGTGCTTTCGAATATTTCAAACTACATTATTCCATACCGTTCAGTCGTTACTTAAAATAAAAAAAAAATATATATATATATATAATCCAAGGACTTCTGACTGACTAAATGCGTTTTTGGCGGCGACGTCCTTGTTGGAAGGAGTCGGCTGACAGCTGAACGATCTCCGCGGGCTTTCGTAATACATTCGCAATGTCGAGCCGACGTTGCATTTTCCCCCCCGAGTGAGACTCGTTCCTTGTATGGTGTGAGGTTTTTCTCTGTGTGGTATCACCTTCTTGTCAGTTTTGTTTGTGACTTGTATTGCGTATGCGGCGCACTGCATGCTGAGCTGAGTTCTACGTACGTTATGTACCTATCGTATACGCATATCTAGTTTGGCGATTCGCATTGATCAGAGATTGCTGGGTAGAAACGTAGTACGTGGGCTGCCGAGGACAGATCGGCCACTGGGTGGTACAGTCCTTTGGACTTGAATTGCGGAACAAGGGGAGGCTCGTCGCGAAGAAACGCGACCTCTCTCGCGAGGTCGAACACGTGAATTCACGCTCGGCCGGCTGATGCTTGTCTCGACAAGCGGAGATTGATCGCTCGAGAGAACGAAACGAATTCGGATCGATCACTCGAAGGAAACTAAATTGATATCTCGCGAGTTTACCTCGACATGTACTTCTTTTTATGACGCGATAATCGTTCGGCTGTCAAAATAATCTCCTTTTTGGCGGAACATGAGTCTAAATGTTTATATTGTATAATCAAATGACAGAAGCGTAATTAAATGCGCTAAGTCAAATCTTAAATGAAGAATTTAGCTCAGTCTAATTGAAAAATATATATTCTATAATCTTGAAATGAAAAGATTTGATCTTGATCAGGATCAATTTTTATTTACAATAAATTTTTTTTCTTTAATGTAAATATGTGTATTTTTTAAATTGTATTGCTTTCTAATTCGTTGAGAGTTCTTTTAAATTTTACTTCAAGCGTAACGGTTCCATGACTCATTTTGCGCTGAAGGACGTGTGGTCCTCCAAAAAACGAACGTCAGCATAATACATTACATCTATCAGAGAAACTATACAGAAAAAAAGCACACAAAGGAATCGAAACTTAGCATTAACGTAACACGCAGGACCCTTATGTTACCTTGTGAACACTAACGTGAACACTCCGCGACGTAAGTATACCGGGGACCCCGATCCCCAATTAAAAGAGTGAGAGAGAAAGAGAGATCCTGTTTCAGGGTCCCGCGAACAAAACGTCGTCTCGTTCGGCGGCGTCGGGCTCGAGTAAATCAAAAAGCACGTGTATGCCGTACGTGGGCAACGTACTGTTTTCTTTGCCTCCCGCGAGATTCGATCGCGAGTCGCACTAATCTCACACTGCGTTGCTTTGCAGGCATGATAGGAGCTCTGCCACCGGGTGCCGCGATGCATCCGGCCTTTGCCGCCGCGCCAATGGGGTTTCCGGGTCCGATGCTGACACCGATGATGCATCCTCGCTTCAGATGATCGCCCCCCATGGACGGGCCCAACCCCCCGCCGCTGCACTTCGTGCTATGGGCCCGCCCCTAATTTTTGCTGGGGTCTGGACCTGATCGAAGAAGAGACACATAGTCACATACACAAACAAGAGAGGGGGAGAGAGAGAGAGAGAGAGAGAGAGAGAGAGAGAGAGAGAGGGAGGGAGAGAAAGAGGAGAGAGAGAGGAGGAGAGAGAGAGAGAGAGAGAGAGAGAGAGAGAGAGAGAGAGAGAGAGAGAGAGAGAGAGAGAGAGAGATGATCATGAGAAAGAGAGGAGAGAGAGAAAACGGGAAATAATCTGCATGGTAGAATTTGTTTCCCGTCAATTCTCTCTCACAATCTGTTTTTTCCCCTTTTTTTATCATATTGTTGAGAAACGAAGAAACAAAACACTGAGAGAAAGAGAGAGTGAGAGAAAAAAAGGAGAGAATGGAAGACAGAAAGAAAGAAAGAGAAAAAGAGACACATGCACTTACATCACATCACCGATATCTGAGAGGGTTTCTTCGAAGAAATTGGTGCGCGCTGGAAACGGTCGGCTTTTTCGTTCTCTTCGCCCTCTGCTTTACGCTATTTGTACGAAAAAAAAGAAAAGCGAAATGTTAATCATCCTTATTGAGTATGAGTGCATACATGTGTTTGTGTGTATGTATGTGTGCGTGCGTGTGCACCCACGTTACATCGATCGTGTGTCAGGTGAGATAATAAATTTGAGCAAGCTTCGGCGTTTTTTCTATGGAATGAAATCACAGTAAACACCCTATAATAATACTATTATTCATCCTGCGCGGAAATGCCGGCGTGAATCAATTCTTTATTTACTGACTTACCTCGCGATTTTTCGTTATGCATCGGACAACCATTGTATTGCACTACTGGTATGTCTATCGAGTTTGCGTTTCGATAATACGGCGCGTAATAGATGTTATCCTTTCGTATAAAAAGGGTCAATCGAAATCCAAGGATTCGATGCGAAAGTCCGATGAGTTCCTCAATCTGCGAGGTCAATTAAAATAGAAATCACATCTAAAACATCTGAGTCTTACGAATTTATCGTTTTACTTCTGTAACGAATCCTTTAATTGCAACAACGAGGTAATGGTGATGTTGCTAAAATTTTCAATGATAAAATTCCTTATGTGCAGCGATCGAACCTTTGTTAATTTTGAAATTTTTCAAATTATTATATGCAACATCTTAAATATTGTTATATAAATAACGCGCATTAATATTTCATTATGAATTTTAATATATTTAAACAACATTAATAAGCTAAAATAAAAAAATGTGAAAAATATGAAATTCATATGAAATATGTGTATTTATTTACAATAAAAAACTTTTGGAATATATTATTATTGATAATATATTTTAATTAATTATAAGTATAAATATGTTGTATAAACATGTTTGTTAAATTTTCTTCGGTCGAATGAGGGCTGATTTTATCATTGAAAAAAAATCTGATAAGGTCACATTTACCCCGTAATGTTGTAAAATTAATGATTGACTCTGCAATTTTTCGGGGTATGATTGTACCTTCGATAGCGACAAAATGCCACGTGTTTTCCCCCTTAAAGTTTTCCTTTTTCGCAGTAGACCGTTTCCATCACGCGCTGTTCCCCTCAGCCTCTGTGCACCTGCAGTGTCCTTTTGGAGAGGCGCAATCGCGGATAAGGTGGCACTTCACGCTGCAGCTGGATGATGATTCACTTGACTATGTAGAGCTCGAGATGAGAGAACACTCTCGAGACAGTTCCGTTTCGTAATGTTTGAAATTTCTTTCTCGATTTGCTGAGTAAATTTAAACTGGCAAAGGTTCCGGAAAAATCGAAGACATGATAATTTCTTCTTTTAAATGAGAAAAATATTAATCTGAAACTCGCTTAATCTCTCAGTGAATACAGAAAATATTGTCTATTTTGGATTTTTGAAAATTCGAAAAGAAGTTGTGTAAACATTTATAAATAGCTATTTCGAAACGTTCGCAATTAAGTGACTAATAAAACCAATAGGTCACTTGAATTTACTTATATATTGAAGAACAGGTTTATAATTTGATTCATTTAGCGAATTTTTTATTATCTGTTTAATTTCTGAAAAATTTCTTTCATTTGAACCGATTTTATTTGAAACTTCGATTTCTCCGTGACAAAATAGCAAATATTTCCCTTTTTTTTAGAAGAATAAATCACTAACGATTTTTGTACTGATGAAGGGAAATAGTGAGGATAAATGATAGAAAATAATTTTGGTATGATATAGAGTTTTGGTTTAACTTGATCAATCTCTCCAAACTGTCGTATTATAGAATCAATAGTATAGATTAATGCAAAAGGGAGAAATCGAATTATAATTTTTGATGCATATGCTAGCCGCAGTGTGAAGATTCAGTCGCCTCAGGTTAGTCTGCCGAATTTTATTTTGTTAATACACCGAGTCGAGTCGAATCAACTTTTGCGATTTGCATTAAAGTTGCAAAGTTCCAATCTTCCAAATTTGAGTCTCTTGATTTAAAAAACTTATTTTACTTACATTTATTTAAAATTTACAAATTTAACAAAATTTCTAAATTACTGTTTTGGCGAAATTTTTAATAAATTACAAATTCAAGAAATAAAATAAAGCTAATTGTTGCAGTTAAGCTTCTGACAATCAATGAAGATCTAAATGTAAAAGCACATAACAAATAATTCATACATATGAATAGGTTGAAATTGTGAGTTAAGTTTGATTTGACGAAAGTGATCGACTCGGCCTAAGAAAGTCCCCTTTTTCCTTTTGCCAAAGGAACAATGTTGGCGACGCATGAGTGAGTGGTAAGTACGGAGGGTGCTCACGGAATCGAACACCAGCTCTCTACACTCGACTCACGCCGTTTTCTTCACTCTTCCTTTTCCCTTCCCACGTTTCGCTGATTCTCGTATACCGATCGTAGAGCGTCGTTTTGTCTCCGATCTCAAACAAGTCTTACCCTCGCGATCATTCTGAAATTTTTTTCGCTTCTTTCATTCCGTTTATGAATATACGACTCGCGAATTGTGTGGTAGTATAGCATTGATATAGATAGCTTGATAGTCTTGATATCGCACTTTGCTCTACGATCGAACACTCTCAATTCCTTGTCCTTTACCAAATTTGTTGAATTATTCTATTCTGTCTACCAAAAACTCTGCACCTCCCAAACTTCTTTAATCTACTTTCCGGCTCACTTAACATCTTATCCTCTATCTACTGTACGCTCTTATCAATTTCTACTCAGGGTGTCTATTGATAACGTTAACGGACTGTCCGTTTTTACGTGAAATTCCCGTTGCTTTTGTACCGTTAAGTCCATCTGTGAAACGCACTGTTCCTACTGTAGCTGTAAAAGATTGTCTTAACTTTGCAGCCAGTTGAGAATAATTGTATCGTTATTTTGACATGTAGAGCAGCTAATGTATTTATCATTCGAGTTAAATTTACTCTTGATTTAGATCTTCGTTCATCTCTTTCCGGAAGTAAAATCGATGCCGATTACTTTTACGTCCTAATTCGACTCGTCGATTTCTTCAGAAAAAAAAAAAGGAAGAAAGTAAATCAGTTATTTAGCAAAATTTGATTTAGATGTCAACTTTTAGCTCAAAGTTAATCATTTCTTTATATAAGGAAAATATATATATAAGGATCTCGTCGAGCTGAGATTTAAACGAAAGATAACGAAGGATCATCTATATGCACGCGATAGATTATTTATGCTATTGTTAATCGTTTATATATACGTAGGCGCGATAATGAAGACCTCGGTTGCTTCCTGTGTGCTGTCTTCAGTAGGCACCCTGCTGCTGGTTTTCGTTCTTTCGACCACCACTCTCGCCCACCGTCATCGTCCGGTACTACTACCGACACCTCGACAAAAAAACACACAAAAAAGCAGAAAAAAAAAAGAAATGAAAATGAAACAGCATTGAAAGCGCGCCGTACGACACGTGTACGTACCAAAATATGATCTACGCATCGTTATTATAATTCCTTTATTTTTCAGGGGTTGTCTTTCCGAATCTCCCCCGCGAACACTCTATCGCTTTACTTTCTTGCAAATACAACGCCTCGTTCGCGATCGTCCGAGGGCCAAGGATTGTTGACCGCTCAAGGATACAAGTAAAATTATTAAGATTTATAAAACCATTAAGACGATTTTTTTTTGTCAAGTGCCTGTTTAGATAATATCGGGCTCGAGAGATGAGGCTTTTCAAAAGAATCAAAAAAGAGAGATGAAAACGAACGTGGAATTATCACCGATGGTTATGTTAAAGTTGCCATTGATTTATCGAAGATCAAATCGGGTTGCGATTGCACAATTTTCTCCCGAAAATAAAAGAGTAAATGTAATAATGTGTATATATATTATTTTTATATAATTAAATATATAATTTTTAAAATGTATGTATTACCACATATAATTATAAAAATTATATATAATTATATAAAATTGTGTTAATTATCTGAAATGTATAAAAGAGGAATTTATATGAATTTATGTATAAACTTAACGTAGTCGTATAATTTTCTTTCAAAGAAGTAATTAAATGTAAGGTAAACTGTGCGATCTAAACCCGAAGATATCTTCGTTTCCTTTTTTTTTTCTTTTCTCTTTTTTATCTCTTCGTGAAGAGAAAAGCAAGCGTTCACGCAAAGCTTCGCACTCCGGCGATTCGGCAGGACAATCTGACAGCAGAATTTGGAGATGTAGAAGTTCTGTTATTTATTGAGTGTCATATTATCGACATGTTCCGAATAAAATAAAGAAAACGTTCTGTGGAAAGCTCGAAAGTTTTGGGCATAGTCTGCTGTTCTGGGATATGTCGCCGTAGCGATCTCGCAATCAGTACTCTCGACTTCGCCAATTTCGCTGTTCCTATCTTTAACGCGATAAAGTTGACGGAGACTCAGATGCATCATATTTTTATACATATTTCAATATATATTACATGCTCTTGTATATATTTTTATCCAACTTGGGGATCGAAGAACGATATAATTTTGCGATCGCGACGTTATCGCTGGATCCGTATCCCAGAATTGCGGGCGACAGCCACATATTGTTTCAACCAATCACAGCAATCTCACCGCTGTTGGACCTAATCGGTCCCTTGCCTCAAGGCAGGCGATTGTTTGGACCTACCGTCCTAGAGTCGAGGCAACCTAGTCGCAACCTCCCGATTTTCTCCCGCTGGAATGGTGCCGACGGGAAGAAAAGCGAACGAGCTCTCCTACGAGATTTCCAATTTCCAGTTTTGGAATTCAAGCAAGGCTGGAAGAAACGCGCCGAAGCAAAAATCACGTTTTACGGAAAAAAAAATTCCAAGTGGTTTTTCATTTCCCGCCAATTTTTATTTTATCTTAATATTACAGTATTCAGTATCTTAATTTAATGTTACTTATATTATATTATATTATTGTTTATAACATCAATATACCTTTATTTTGTTTGATTTATTTTTAAACTGGTGCTTTATCGAATGTATTTTCAAGTGGATTTTTGCTTGCGTCTTCCAGACAGCAGCTCGATTCAGCTTTACGAATTATACCAAGATGCATCAGGATTGAAGAGAGAAAAGAAAGAAATCTGGGGGTGTGACGGTTCTCGGCTCGGTGGACGCGTGGCTGGACCGAGAAACAATATTAATCGTAATAATCGGTTAATGAATCGCGGGTAACTCGTATTAACCGATCGATCGTTCGGAACGTCGAAACGAGAGAGGATTGTGTTCAAATATGTAGAGCAATGCAATTAGCACGTATATCTTACCGGCGAATTTTAATCCTTTCAAGATGCTGTCTGATCGCTTGGCTTTCGTAGAAAGACACGCATTCTTAATTAACACTATTATGTTATGATTGAAAACTGTTTAGATATTATCTAAACATTTTAACTCTCCGCCTTTTTCGAATCTAAATTTCTAAGACTAATATCTTTTCTATAAATTTAAAGGAGAAGATATATTTTATTAATGAGAAATTAAATGTTATTGATATTTTTTTAAATGTTTTTCTGTTTTCCGTTTTGCCCATTCTTAAACGTTTTTATTATTTTTATATATTTGTATCTTTTTAAGATTAATTCTTCTAAAAAGGAAAAATATTTTTAACATATGATGAAATGGAAATCTAATAAGGAAAATTTATTTTAAAAATATAAATACTGTTCGAGAATCAAAATTATTCTACATCAGTTATTAAATATCAACATTATTATTATTAATTATAATACTTTTATTATATTATTATATTATCTTGTTATTTGAAAAATTATATATTGATTTCACAATTAATAATTCTCTAAAATTCTTTACACATACGTAATTTTTTCCTTATTTATCTTTATTCTTTTTTCTTATTTATTGTATTGTCAAAATGTCGAAAGGATTAATGATTGTTCCACGATGCAATAATTGCAACCCTCGTTGAATTACAAACGTTTTCAAAATGCTTGGATTCAGAGTTTTCTCCTTTCCTTTTTTTTTCTTTTTTTTTTCCTTAATGCGAAAGCAAATGTTTAAAATAATAATAGTCGCGACTCTCGTCTTCGACAGTTCGATCGTATCGTAGAATGCTTAGCTGGTTCTCTATCTATAAATAAATATATATATATATATATATATATATATATATATATATATTATATGTGTATACCGATATTGTCCTATATATTCCTTGTGTTCGCGCGCGAGGATTTTCGCCTTTTCCATTTTTCTTTTTAATATCCTCATATCCTCCTTTACGCTAATAATATCTTTATACTTGGTGACAGCGGATGCACGATATTCGCTCTCGTGGGGATCGCTTTTGCTCGATGAACCGGTAACACGGTCGTTCATTGTCATCCTAATATTGTTATACCACGGCTCGGTCCATTCGGAAATAAAACAACTCTTCTGGTTCCGACGTCTCTCTCTCTCTCTCTCTCTCTCTCTCTCTCTCTCTCTCTCTCTCTCTCTCTCTCTCTCTCTCTCTCTCTCTCTCTTTCTCTTTCTCTCGACGATCTCGATATTATAACGATTGCGGCTGTGTATGATTTTCTGAAGAGTGTGATAAAAATCGATTATTAAAAGTCGATTTACTAATCTCGTCGGGTATTTTTTATTGATTTTTTTTGTATACGAATAAATAATTTAATTATTACCTTTGTACTTATATCTTTGTTATCCAGGGAATAAAAAAATCAATGTAAAATCTAGATTAAATCAATATTTTAATATTTCGAAGTTTCTATTATTGGAGCGTGAATTTTATCTTCTTGCAATTTTATTTCCATGACTTTTTATATAACAGTATTTTTAGTAGGAAATATGATTCATTCATCAGTAAATTCATTTATAAATCTTTCTGCTGTTTTATATATCAACAAGAGATTTGTGCAAAATCGCGTGCATAATTTTCCGTTGCCGAGCTCAAGTGATGAATCGTTGAGATGTTTTCGCGTGTTCACTTAGGCGCGTTTAACGGCACGATGTTGCGAGCCGCTTGGCCGGCTTCATTTGATAAACACCACGATGTATTAGAGAGCCGATTATGTGCAATTTCAACGGCCACTTTAACTTGGAACGTGTTGAAAAAGGCGTCTCGCGAGAAAGCGAGACCGACTTTTCGCGAACGCCGCGATCGTTAGCGAGAGGAGGGCGATTTTGCGGATCAGAGATAGACGAAAGTCTCGTCTTCTGCCGTCGCTTTATTTCCGAAGCGAGGACCGACCGCGGATGCTCTAGACGTAGCTTTCTATCCTTCTACAACCTTGTTGTTTTCAGCCGACTGCGTACGAGCAGAACGGACAATAAATGATCGAGAAAAGAAAGAAAGGGATAAGAGAGAAAAAAAAAGGTAGCAAAGTGACACGAGTGTGTGTATCCATTCAGACTGATCAATAAAATTATTCGAACACAAAAACACCGAGCGATTTTGCGATCGAAGTCGCGGCAAAAATTCAATTCGTTCAATTGAAAGAGGCGGAGAGGCCGGTAGGAAAAAAAAAAAAGATTGAAGTGAAAAGATCATCAGGAGGAATCAGGCTGTGACTTCGAGCGTGACAACGCTCGTCTATTTTATTTTAACTACATGATCCTTGACTACATGTAAGAAAGTGTTTTAACGCGTTAGGTGTGGTGTTACGCCGAGTGAAGTTTGTTTGAACAAAATTGAATGTACAATTGAGTAAATTGAATAAAATTTACAACGGGAAAAAGTTAATTCGATAAAAGACTTGCGATTTAAAGGGATTGAATTAAATTGAATATTAAATTGAATTTAGTTTGCGATTGGAGAACAATTCGTCATTTAGTGTAAACAAAATCTGCAAGTAAGAAAAGCGAATCAAGTAGACTTGCATAAGACTTGTAATTATGAGAATTGAATTGAATCGCAAGCGATGCTTTTATCGTTTTGCGCGTATGAAATGATAATTAAATCAAGTCCGCGTAGTTCACGCGGAACTCTTACGAGGCTCAGGGAAAAAGATCGTTCTGATAACGACTTGATATAACTTAAGCAGATAATCTCTCTGCGAAAGTGGTTCACCGGTAACTTTCTATGAGACCGTGGTTTCTCATCGCTTTCGCGTTCATTTCCCTTCCTTTCTCGACGGAAAATAATTTCTGCGATTACGAAAATTTATGGGATGATTTTCCACCCACTGCCCGATTGGCAGAAATTTTATTGGGGTTACCTCGCACGTGATTCTGCTCAAAAAATTCAATTACAGTCGCAAAGAAATCTGCAGTGCAAAAAAATCATGAATGTTGTAAACAAGAATTATCCAACGCTGAGGTGATCGCAGATAGAATACAAATTGAACGGTTATATAATTTTTCCTTATCACGATAAAATCGGTAGAATCTTATTTTCAAATCATCTTAAGATCCTACCTTGCGTAGGTCGTATTGTTAAAAAAAAAACAGTCAATTCATGATGGTTTGAGAGTAAACTACTGGGAATTGACCGGTCGACGCGACACATTTAGCCGCAAGCGGGAGATTATACAACGTTCCAGCCACGGGGCGAAAGCGAATTACGGACACTCCTGCGAATGCCGATGGCATAGTTCGAAAGTCAAATGCCACGCTGCCTTTTCTGGGAATCGATGGATGCTTCGCCAGGTAAGCCTGTGTATCGACCTGCCGGCGCGATATCTAGGCCGACGAATTTTCCTTTGTTCCTCGAAACACCGCTCGATTGCATGTCACCGAGCATGCAACTCGACGGACTCCCCTCCCCCAAAGCTGCAGTTAAAAGAACATCCAGGTAATTTCAAAGGACCCTATGTCCTAATATCCGTCCGAGTCAACACTCCCGATACGATCGTATATAACGTATCATGAGCGGTGAATGAAGCGTAGTACGAGCGAAGCTGTATTTTTTTCATTCATTCGCGATCATTCGTTCGCTCGTATCGTAAGTCGCGATACGAACGATAAAAGCGACGGTGCAATGACCTCTGCAACTGCATGCGTTGCGCGCGATATATGTCAAAAGAATTATGCCCTTTAATCGAAACGGAAACTATCGCTAAATGTTTTAAGGATTACCGAAATCTCCATTTTAAAATCTCCTGCTAATTCACTTGGATTGATTGAGAAAGAATGAAGAGAAAACAATGATAAATTCTTACAAAGGCTATTAAAAAGCAAATATATTGCTTTTTGCAAAATTGTTTAATAAAATAATGTAGTTGACTAAAACTTAGACTTGTAAAATATATGGAGAATTTCCGACACATTTCACAAATTTGTTTTATCAATTGTATAGATAGTTTTGTTAAAAACTATTTTAATATATTTTGCAAGAATTTGTATGTCTTTTTATCTAAATTAAATTGGCATGATAATTCTCATTCTTTTGATATTTTAAAATTATTATTGATAATTTATTATTTGTGATTTAATTTATTATTTGTTATTAATTTTTCTGTGAATATTGTAATCATGTTGAAGATACAAAATTATTTTTGTTTTATAGATTATTTTTTTAATACTGCTTTTTTCTTTTTTTAATTACATGGTAATTTCTTCTTGGTTGCAATTGTTTAACAATTTGTAACAATTGTAAGGCTAGTAATTAGTTTCACGATATCCTTTAGTGAAGACACGTCATTACGGCAATTATTTGAACAACTCGACGACATTGAGAACGTTAATTACATGATTGCCGGAGGAAGGAATTACTTTTCCGTTGATTGAAACGTTTTGATTAATATTTATCGCGATGAGGCGAAATAGTCGTCGGTCTAAAACACGCTTTAATCGTGATGTTTGCGGTGTGTCCGGATTTATCCGGACTTAACCAACGAAAAAAGAATCAGATGCGTAATTGTGTCGACACGTGCGGGCACGTCTTCCGGATGTTGATAAGCCTTGTCAACTTTTGAAAGCTAAGACCTCTAATGACCTCGGAGAGGCTGATTAAATTACATTCTATGGCGTATCTTACAATAGAAAAAAATAAGAAACAATTAGAAAATGTTGAAGATTAATAAATTAATGACATATTGAAGCTTTATAAAAATCTTCTTTTGGCTAGTACGTTAATAAAAGATATAGCGAGGAAGAAAACTAAGCAAATTGCGAAAGAAAGAGTGAGTAGGCAAGGTCTTTGAATTCACCAGATCCAGGTGAATAGGTGAACCGATCGATCACCGGTGAACGGCAGGACGAGTTAATCGGCAGTATTGTGCTGAACGTTGCTTTAGTTCATAACCACCGTGCTCAAGAAGGAAGCAAATAGAATTTTTCTGACACGGAGATTTTTCTGACATCATCCGATCGGTATTATTGTTTATTTATAAATTTTTGCAATGTGACAAGTATAATACGAGTTGGTTAATAAAGGTGTTCTTATTTTAAATTGATTTTTTTAAATCAACGATTTAGAGCTTCATTTAGCAATCACGAGTAATTTTTATCCAAATTATTTTTGTTCAAGAACCAATTGGTTCAAAAATAAATTAATAAATCATGTACAATATTAATAATAACAATAATGAATAATCATAAAATTGGTAATAATAAATACAAGTTTTGACAACGAATCAAAGAACTAAGAATAACTAAACTCGTCATTAAAATTGCTTAATTAACGTTACTGATTACTGATTAACGACATCTTTGCGCTTAAATTCCACATTAATCTTGTCGATTTTTCTTTATTGGCGTGTCCAAACATTTCATAGGCGAGTAGAGACGATGGTCGGGTACGGTACTGGCAATCACGAAAGTGAAAGCCAGGTGTAATACACTGCCGATCGACCTCGAAAACGCGTAACACTCCCGCGAGAGTAGCTGCGCGAGCCAGAGAGATATTGCGTGATGTTGAAAAGGCTAGAAAAAATGCTCGGCGAGTCACAAGGGATAGGACAGATCCTCGTCCGCCGCTCGTTCTCGCGCTCTTGCACCGAGATGCAAATAACGCGCTAATCTCACGGCAACCACGTTTTCTTCATTGTGCGCTTGGATAATCGTCCGCGGACTCGCTAACCCGGATGAGAAGATGATAGGCATTGTAACAACAACGAAGTAACAGGAGAATTTCCTAAATCGCGTCTCTGTCTTCTTCATTCTACCGTTCTACTCGCTCTATTCATCGGCGTCTTCTTCTTTTATTAAATAACAAATGAAGCGCAGCGGACTAGCGACTAAAGGAAGTGAAAGTATAATAGCGATTAGCTTTGAATTTGAGATTAGTAAATTAATTTAATTGTAATTAGTTGTGCAATAATGTAATTACAGATAATGATAATCGCGTGTAATTTATGGAAAAATGTATTATTACATCTACACGTTATTTTGCAAGTCTTTATTGTCAAAGATAATGCGGTAGGATACTTTCTGTGTATATTATATGTGTATATTTCTAAACTATATCATTAATCTTTTCATATTAATGTATCTCTTATGTATTTATAGAATCGTCCTCTTATTTCTCTAACGTATCATTAGAAGAAATTAATTTTTATCCAATTTTTATCCTTAATTTTTATCCAAAATATTTTACAGTCTGAAAAAAGAAAGACACGATTATTTACACGCGTATCATCATTACTCCTTAATAGATTTTTTTTTTTTTAATCAGAAGCTGAGGAATTATTATTTCAGATATCATAAGCAGACCGAAGATAATTATAGACATATCACTTACTGATCTCATTATCCTTCGACAAACTTTTTTTACCGTTTCGTTCTCGCTCGTTATCCTCGTGACATTAACTAGGTCGATGAGCTTTCCATGAGGTGTCGGTGTCTAGGATACCTCAAGAGATCCGAAGGCAATCGCATCGCTTAAGGATTATATTATCGGTAAATTTTCTCGCGGACGCTCCTCGTCCTCGCTCGCTCGTTAACTCGATTAATAGACTCGGAGCGGATCCCTCTTCTTTTCCCCGGCGATTCTTTGTCGCGGCGGATCGAGGAGGCAGCCGACAGGTTTGCCGACCGGATCTCCAACGGTACCGTACGGCATACCCCGGGAAAAGCAACCGTGGCACCGGCCAGATCCGCGCCGCCACGCCGTCGAATTCCCAGTTTGTCGCGCTTAACCGGTGCGCGTGGTCCGAGCTGTCGCGCCGTGCCTCTCCCGCGGTGTAGTGTCATCCAGGATTCGAGCAGAGACCGAGTGTAAATAACTGATCTTCTTTAATTATATCTCTCCACGCTGCTTTCTGTGCCGTGTGAATTTCTTCCGAAATACTAATTCAAAATCAAAGAGATCCAGAAAATACTTAAAATATCCAACTTAAAAGAGATTATGTAGAAGCGGAAATTTATTTATTAAAAAGAGTGCAAATACGAGTTGAAAAAAAAAAAAAAAACGAGTGTCCAAAAGTCGCGTAAAGCGTGCTAAAGAATTGTCTAAAGAATAAGCTA
This sequence comes from Pogonomyrmex barbatus, assembly GCF_055798465.1. NCBI lineage: Eukaryota > Metazoa > Arthropoda > Insecta > Hymenoptera > Formicidae > Pogonomyrmex > Pogonomyrmex barbatus. The sequence goes on along the minus strand of NW_028297171.1, from coordinate 8,263,533 downwards.
AAAATGTATCTTTTATGATTATATACCTAATACTATATCATATAAAAGCAATAATCAACTCGAGTTAAGCAAGTCATTTAACGATATAATCCTCTCGATTTTATACAGATAAATTATTTTGATAATGGAAGGATATTTCTTGAAAAATACTTCGAATCTATTATTTTTTTATTGTTACTCGTTGCTGATCCCCCTCTTCGTTTCTACTTAATTATTTCTTTAGAAATGATCTGTCTTTCTCTTTCGGGACTTCTACGACGAATTAATTAGCTTGATTGACTTTTGATAGAATTGTCGTCACTTTTCGATCGGCTCTGTTTCCGTCGAGGAATGAGACAAGTTTGATCGGTACGATATAATTAGTGAATAGAATGTGCGCGGGGGCAGAATGCAGCTTTGCCGCGCAGTCGTCGCAAAAATCGCGCGAAAATGCACTTGCCCGTTGCTCGTAGGTAAAACCAATCGCAACCAGCACAATGTTTCCCTCGTGGAAACTCTTGTGACTTGACAGAAAAGTTCGTTCCGTTTCATCGCGAGTATTTTGCCCTACAAGGCTGTGCCATTAGTTTGTCGTTGTACTTTCTAGTCGAGGCAGAAATCGCGCGTGCAATTTCAGGCGAAACTCAACGCGAAATCGCGTTTCGATACGTGTGTTTTTTCGCGAGGGACAACCCGCGATAGTCGAGAAAACCGCGATTGTATGCTGAAACGCGTCATGCGGCGCGAATGGTTGTAATCATCGAGTATTGACTGACAGAGAGAGAGAGAGAGAGAGAGAGAGAGAGAGAGAGAGAGAGAGAGAGAAAGAATAATGTTGACGTTATAGTTGTTATATTATTAGTAACATAACGCGATAAATATTATGACAGAGTAGTAATATTATATAAAAGAAGCAGGGTTTAATATGAAGATTTATTATGCATATATCGATCGAATGCATTTAGCATTTAAAAAATATCCGGTCGAATAAATAGTTGAATGAACGTGCAGATATAATGTAAATTATATAGCGTTGCGTACAACGGCGGGTATGTAGGTAACTTTGATATGAAATAACATACATATGTATCGGGCATGAGAGTGCGGTTGCTGTATCATTTAGCATAGGGTCGAATGCAAAGCGGTCGAAAAATCGAATGCTTTCTATTTTTCCGTTAACCGTGTTACAAGCCGCTTTTTAAACATAGAAAATCTGTCGCGATGATTTCAGCCGTACGTTCTACTAAAATGAAATTGCCTTCTTTCGGAGAGGAAGAACGTTGAATTTTCGTGGGACGTGAGACAATTCACGAAGGCGAGAGAATGCCTTTGTCTCGATTAAAATTCACTGTATTTCATTATGCAAATAAAAACTTATTATTTTGACTTATGAATATTTCTTTCATATACAAACGTAGATATTATCAACAGTAATTTAAAAAAATCGCAGTTATTTCTATCATCCAATTTATGATTTTTAATTTATAACTTTATAATTATGTAATATAGCGATATTTAGAATTATAAAGCTTGATTTAAAAATTAATTTTTCTTGTTTTTCCTTATTAATTGTATTTTTTTTTTTCATTTTAATTGTAATTTTGATTATCAGTCCTTATTTTTAATTTTAATTTTAACTTCTAGTTATGTAAACTTATTATCATTAATATTGAATCGTAATGATATGCTTGAATAATTCTCCTCGAGATTGTTTATCTATTGTCTATCTATTTTCAATCTAATGTCTAGTTATTGTCTGTTATTATATAAGGATGTAACGTTATTTAAAATTACAAATGACGTTCTGTGAAAAACCAGTACCGGACCAGTAATGACCTTCGAGAATCCGACGACAATCACTCGATAATGGCAAATACAACAGTAGCAAATTATCAGTTCTTTGAGAGTAAATATTATGTTCGCACTTAAATCATTCGTTGTCTTTTCTTATTTGTAAAATGGTATAAAAGAAGTAATGATTCAAATCTTCATAGGATTTTTAAAATTCTCGTATAAAAGCTCTTTCAGAACTATGGAATAATTTCTGTGAATACGATCACATTATATAAAAAAATTATTAAATTCTTTTTTAAAACGATTTAAAATAAATTTTTCTTTAATTAAATTATCGAAGTGCTAGCAGTTTTCAAGTGGAGAATAACAAGATTTTAAATTGAGCTTTTAAAATAATCAGGCAAAATTGATTTGCATTTAACGCAATTAATTTTATAATTATAAATAAATTTAATAAAAGTTAAGGTTTTATGGGAAAAATTAGATTCTGAATTTACGTCAATTAATTTTATTTATAACTTGTAATATTAAAACTAATATTTTGGTGATATTGAAAAACTAGTATTTTTAACGCAAAGAATAATCAATAAGATTGATATTTATTTCAAAGTAATTTTATAAATAATTGTTATTTCTGTTTGTATGTTCTGTGTGTAATATTTCTTCATATTTATTCATCATGTACTTTAAAACTTGGACATCTCCCAATTTCTATAAGCACCCAATTTCTATAAGCACGACTCAAGTACCGTTGTTTCCACGACCCGTTACGTCATTTGAATGATATAATGGAGTTGAGACATTTGCAAAGCGAATTCGGGATTAACTAATTCATTGCTAGAATAAAATAAAATATTCCTATGTAAAAATAACAATAAACAAAAAGTTGTAACACACAAATTAAATAGAGAAAAAAATTAAAGAGTGAACATCTTAGCATCTGTTTATTAAAATGTTTATTAAAATAATTATTAAAATTGTTAAGAGTTTATCGACTTTTATGTGTTAGGCATTTGTTTTAAATAACAAACGAACCAGAAAAAAATACATCTATTATTGATTACTCATCACTTGTCATTTTCGCCTTGTGACTTTTTTCTCATATGGGCGTTGAGAGAAACCTCATTTCCGCGACGTCACAATTAGTCACACGTGTATATTAATTAACGAGGCGCGGATAACTATGTATCACGAAGGCCGTCAGCTTTCAAGGAGAAACTGACTGGAAATGCAATCTATCTCTTTCGTCGATTCTTTTTTCAAATCAATCTTATATATATGTATATATACACCCACACACATTAGATATATATACATATTAATACTCATATAATACATATATTAATATAAAATATATACCTCAATAGAATACAAGTAGAAATACAATAGAATACAGTAGAAATTTTAGATATAATTAATAAAAGTATAATACAAACTCCTCATACGCGTGCAAATTTAATTACAAATTATTATAAATTTATTAAATATCATTTTCACAAAGGAAATTTATTTTAAAAATAAATTTAAATTGGAGATTTAAATTTATAATTAAAAGAAATTTTAAACAAACTAAAAATTCTTTTTGTTTAGGAAAAATCAAAAGATCTTCATTCTATAAATCTATAGCGAGATAAATCGCGTATCAAAAATGACAAGGCGGTGCCGGGTGTCGTCAATTGTCGTCGTAATCGCGCTTTTAATCGTTCTGCTGGACGGTGCGATCGGCAAGTTACGAGTTGCTTACCGATGGAAGCAGATTGATTACGAATGGCCGAACAATGATATTAAGAGGCTCTTCCCAGATTACAAGCAGGAAGACAACTTGCCGTTGGGTTTGGAGGTGACTAACGATCGGATCTTCATCACGGTACCAAGATGGAGACAAGGAGTGGCCGCAAGTCTCAATTACATTCGACTCAACGGTGATTAGTCTTAAAATTAACTATGAGACATGAGAGATGGCATCTTCAATTAGAGACGAGAGTTTTGTAATTTTTTTCACAGCAATTTCAATTATATTTGTATATGTTAATAATTCTTTTCGTAAATATAATATATAAACAGAAATTTAATTTAATTTGTTAAATCATAATTTTTTGTCAATTTATATTGATATTTATTAATTAATTAACGTGAACTTTCATAACTATGTACACGAGAATTTTCAAAGGAAACAATTTTAATTGAGTGAAAAATCAAACGGAACTTAATCGATGAATGTAAAAGGGATAAGATTATTCTTCCTCTTCTTTTAACAGTTGGTGCCGTCGATATTAGAGTTTGTTGGTTTTCAGATACACGCGAATCGCCACCCTTAATTCCATATCCCTCTTGGGAGGCCCATCAATATGGCGCCGCCGGCGTGCCGGAGATCGTCTCAACGTTTCGCGTGCGCGCCGATCGTTGCAACCGACTCTGGGTCCTGGACACGGGACTGACTGACATCCTGGGCAGTCCTGAGCAACAGGCACCCCCGGCATTGATCGTCTACGACCTGATGACGGATCGTGTGCTACGTAAATACGTGATACCGGCCGACCAGAGAACTGCCGATTCCTTGTTCGCCAACATCGCCGTCGAGGACTACTCGTGCGAAGATTCATACGGCTACCTGGGCGACTTAGGTGGTCCAGGACTCGTCGTCTACTCGTGGAGCCTTCACAAATCCTGGCTCGTCAAGCACCACTCCTTCCATCCGGATCCGATGGTCGGTGATCAGAAATGCACGCGCACCAACTCATCTTTCGCTCATTTCTTATCAATCTGTTAACGATTGTGTATAAATAATTAGCAATTTAATGTTCATCAGTTTCATTAATCGTATTAATTTGATTGGCTCTTTTATATATAATTTTATTGGTTTCTTTCATATATAATTTATTAAAATCTCTTTATACGAAAAATGGAAATTTTTGATTTATCAAGATAAAAAGAATGATAACTGTCCTTCTCAGGGAGGAGAATTTAAGGTATCGGGAATATCGTTCCAATGGAATGACGGATTGTTCGGGATGGCTCTTGCACCGATTGGTGATGGTTACAGTACGATGTATTACCATCCACTCTCCAGTGGTATGGAATTTTCCGTTAGTACGAGATTACTGCGCGATCCTCAGCGTTCCAGTGCTGCAGGTACGTTAAAAAAACCGTCATGCTTGTGAAAAAAGTATAATCTCTTGAATGCATACCTTTTGAATGCAAAATAGTAAATTTTTATTTCTCGTGTAATTATTTTTTGCGTGTTTCTTGAAAGAAACTTTCAGATTTCAATAATTAGATTTAAAAAAATCAGTTTTATGATTTAAATATTTAAATAAGTAACTAAGGAGATTAATCTTTAATTGTTTGTTATTTGAGAATTATCCTCTCAACCTTTCAGCGAAGAGAAGTAAATTCGATTTAAAGAATTTCAAGGAATCTCTACTTAAAGAAAGACATGTGACTTTACGTGTCTGAAGGACACTACATGCGAAACGGTCATCGAAGCGTTAAACTTATTTCGCGCGTTTGTCACAGAAACGTCCCACGAATTCCAAACACTCGGGTCACGCGGGCCCAATGGTCAAAGCAGCGTTAGCTTCCTGGATCCAAAAACCGGAATTCTCTTTTACGCGCTCACGAATCTGAACACCATCGCCTGTTGGAGACCGCAAAATAAATTCACCATGCAAGAGCAAGGATATGTCTATCAGGATAACGTCACTATGGTTTTCCCCAATGATCTCAAGGTAATCGTAAATCTATCGAAACCTAATAATACAATTGACCGTTCACGATAATTTAGTTACAGTATTGCTTTACAAAGTTAAACTTTAATGTATACCGCAAGCTTTAATGAAGTCTATGTCATCATTACATATTACTAATCGCTCATTATGGAATCGTGACTGAAGGATTTTACATTCCATTTCATGCTAAATAATTCTAATGGTCTTTAAAGGAAGAAAGTGAAAAAATATAATATAATTATAACCTAATAATTATCTATAATTATATTTTATTTTCAAAAAACATAATTATAGTGATTAAACAATCTTATATCGCTATATTACAATCTCGCGCATCTTTATTTCAACAGATCGATCGAAATGGCAACCTGTGGATTCTTTCCGACAGACTGCCCATCTTTATGTATTCGCACTTGGACTTGAACGATTATAACTTTAGAATACTCACGGGATCGACGGAGGAACTCATCACGGGCACGATCTGCGCGTCGACATCATCTTCGAATTATTCGACAACGATGCACGATCATAGAGATCACATGGATCATATGAATCATATGGATCACATGGATCATATGAATCACAGAGATCACATGATGAGTACAACGCCCAGAATTCGCGCGAGCTCTGCTGATTCCGTGAAGACAGAGATCACGACAATAATGCTGTTGACATGCCTGATCAAAACTCTCGTTTGAAGAGCGACTATGAAAGAATAAAAATAAAGAAAGTAGAATTGAAGCTAAGATAAAAATGAAATTACAAGCAAACGTAGACAGAAATAGAAAGGCAGAGAGAATAAGAGAAAAGAGAAGGAGGATATGGATTATACATTATATTAACATTATATTAACGTTATATCAATATCTTCTAATAAAATAATTTCTGTAATTTAGAATAACTTTGAAGTGAAGTAACTGAATTAACTGAATAAGATTCTATCAATAATGTTAAATTATTGCTTGTTATAAAAATGACAAATATTTATTTAAATATGATTATAAAATTAGAGCTATTAATCTTATTATTGGAAATTTATTTATTAATCCGTTTAATTGCTTCACTTCCTATCTTGTAAAAGTATAAGAAAAGTATAAGAAGTATAGCGTATTAATTTTAATTATAATCATATAATTATAATATTTTTATTTTATTGTAATATTGTAAATGTATTTTTAGAAAAGTTTGGATTACTGTAGAAAAAGAAAATACGCAGAGGATTGATACAAATTATTTGGATTGCAATAATGAACCCAGTAGTTGAATAGCCTACAGCGAGTATAGTACAAGCGCTTTCTGATTAGAGGTTCGTTGCCTCGTTGGTTTATCTTACGAGGAAACATTTCTCTCCTTCGCCGAGTATACTACTATTATCTATTCACGCCATCACGGCATTAAAACTGCCATTATATTTACGTATCAAATGTAGTATAATATATACCATAAAAAAAAAAAAGAAAAATCTCCAATCAAACAAATTTTTTTCTTCCTTATTTTTATCAAAAAATATCATGTATAATATAATTTTACATTTTCTATATCCTTGAATTTTTATTATTAATAATTATATGTAATGTCACATTTTATTATATCATGATTTATTGTCTCATTATATTTATTATGCCTATTTGATCTTAACTTTTTATGATATTTCCACATGATTCGTCACGCGTATCTCGTATGTTCGCATGATAACAGCAGAAATACATTGCGCAACGTAGAAGCAACTCTGCGTTTGAGTGTCAGAAATGCAGAGTTAAATTTTGCCGAGTACTGCAAAAACAACAGAACGAGAATAAATCCCTGCTGTGCGACGACATCTGTAAGGTCTTGAGAATTTTTCTCGAGGAAGATCGGCTGATGTGTCGAGCATAATGATCGAGATAAGTTGCGCAAAGTCATCGCACGCATATTTACGCACCTGGTGCGTACATTGCGTGGTCATCAACCTGCTGCACCTGTATACGCGATTTGTACTTGAATATAAACCACGCAAGAACGATTCATGATGCACATTATCTTCGTAGCACTCAGCTTGGCAGTCTGACAATTTTAGCGACGGAAAATCATTTCTTAAAAGCACTCTTATACTCTTTGCAAGCAAAATTGTTATAACAGAAATGTTTTATTAAAAATAAAGCATTATCAAATTACACAATTATTTTATTTGGATTATTATAATATTAAATTATCATATATCGTATAATTATCATAATAAATATATTGAATATTGTAAATGTCTTTGACTTACACTAGTACGTTAAATTATTTTATTATATAAAACAATAATTGATAATTAAATATAATTAAACTGTTATTATAAATATTTTATATTGAATATTTATATACAAAATTGATCAAAATAATGCGTTCGATTATATTTTGCTAAAACTACGTAAAATGTTTGAAAGAATTAATTAAATTGTAATTAAATTAATATTATAATTAACTGGCAGTGCGTTTAATAGATTTTGACTACATTATAAAAATTTATACAAAATTATGTCCAAAAGTTCTTCTCAGACTTAATTTCAATTCTTTCAAAACTTTAAGCTTGCGTAAAATATATTAATCTTTATTATTCATATATTAAGTAGAAACATGTTGCACACTTAGAAAAAAAATATTTATATGTGCTTATATATGCTCTTCTACGCTTGTAGAAGAAATCGTTTTTTTTTTTAATGCTCTTGCGATATAATTAATTTGTTCCATAATACATTTGTTCGATAATACATTCTCTCTTCTTTCTAAGTTATTTCTAAGTTTGTTTCAAGTTTGTTTGTTGCAAGATATCAATAATGTAACTGGAAAATATCGCAAATAACACATGTCATGATTTCATAAAGCTTCAGGAATATTGCGTAATTGTCTCAATCTAGAATTTATTTATATTACTCTATGACAGTCTATTATGAAAAAATTGGATATTATAAGAAACAAGGTTTTTTGTAAAAATGTTCGGTATAATCGATTTCCTGGCTGATCGTCGTAAATTCTTTTTATATCAAGATTTATTCCTCTATTTTCCAACTATTGCTTTTCAAAGTATCTTTTGTCTTTTTTGCGAAGATAGAAACAATGCAAATGCAAATCATCGATATTGATACAATCATGAGGGAGTCCTTTCGAGGCGTTCATAATATGATTTGACGCCTTTATAAAATGCGTCACTGTATATTCACTGATCCGATAGGTTAAAGAGCGAGAGCATTCGTTTACTGATTAATCGATAAACGCATTGCATATGAACATTAAGAGTTATAATTTCATTGTGTTCTCAGTTGTGGATAAGATAGTAGCTCCCTTTTCGATCGCGACGACAATTCGTTTTTCTACGAGCCGTCAATTTTATGGCGATTTTAAAATTTTCATTACTACAGGTTTATTGATTTTATAGTGTTTTGTAGTATTATCATCAAGAAGATCGACACGATTGATCATTGGATTTTACTGCGTCATTCTCAAGAATTTTTTTTATTCTTACGTATGTATGTTTTTTATTCTTACGTATATGTTATTTGATAAATGATTTATTATATAACACTGCGATATTTCTTAGCGTACAGTATAAATTAAAAGCATCTAAGAAAAATTAAATAATTTGTTATTTAACTGCTTCTCATATCAAATTTTATTGTAAAATTTTTTACAGAATGAAATTATGTTTTAAAATATTTTAATCTTTAGTTTAACCCTTTCAATCTCATTTTTTCTGAGAAAATATATTAATTAGAATATATTACATAATTATAATAAGTTTACAGGATATATTGTCCTAAAATAAATTTCTGAACTTATGTCTATCAATATATTAATTTTAATTTCGGCTTAACTTACTTTTTATTTTTTTTTAAATTATAAAAATTAGATAAAAAGTAAATAAAAGAGAATCGAGATTAAAGTTAATTTAAATTAAGTTACAGCAAAAATATGTGCGGACATTGGTAAGACATAAATAAACCAGTAGCGAATTAAAAGAATTAATGTAATTTGGTTTTAGTTTTACTTTGTTTTAATTAACATTTGTTCTCATCGAGATGTTTTATTTACTCATCTTTCTGAACTCTTTTTTTTATGAGAAAAGTTTTTAAAAAATATCTTTAATACTTCCAACATCAAGCATCTTAAAAAAGTATGATGAATAACTTAATTTACATTAACATTTTATGTCAGAAAAAAAAGAAACATAATTTATTATAATCTTTTGATATAGACGGTACATTCTTACGTTTTTAATAAATGCACCTATGCATATTATTAAACGCATAATTATCGTAACATAAATAGCGTCAATTCTTGCTGCTTCTGCGCTGTCAGCCAGTGTGATATCAACGACAACGTGATTGTTAATGCCAACTATTTCGCGGGAATACACGCAAGACAAGAGTGATTTCTTTGAGTATTATTCAGTCCAAATTTTTTTAATTCGTTGTTCTTTTCTTCTGGCCGTTTCGTAATCGTATTATTGAAGAATAAACTGTGTAGATAGATAAGGAATTACGATTGCTCTGTTAAGAAGACGTATTTCTCGTGTTGAAAACATGGACATTACATTACAATCAAAGGGAAATATCATCTACATGTTGTATTGTGAGTAATAAAATAATAATGATGAAATAAGTTTTCGTACGCAAAATTCAAGCAAATTAACGAAAAAATAAAAACATTTTACGCTTCTTTTCTCGCGTCTGTATGTGATGTGCGTGATATCAGTATGATAATATTCGAGATAGGAATAAATACGTTATTGTAATATCTTGTAATAACATATTGACTAATAATTATTTCATATAAAATTTAAAACAAAATATATATATATATATATATATATATGGACATATTGTGTGAATAAATATTATAAAAAATTTAAATATTAAAATTTTAATTAATAAACATTAAAATATATTATTAAGTATATTGTTATTATTAGGGTACAGCGAGATTATTCCGTTAGCTTTAATTTTTTAAAATAATATGAAAATTTATGAATTTACATTGAAAAATAACATACGTCTATCTATTGACGTTATAATTATGTTATATAAATATAAATATAATTGCTTCTTGAAAGCATAAGCATGCTTTTCAAATGTTAAATATATACTGTTTAGAAAGATAAACATTATCACTTGTTTATAGATAAAAGAGCTCCGTTCTATTCTATTATAAATTGTTTTTGGAAACTTTATATTCTATTTAATATTCTTTGCAATTATGAGATGTAATCGTAATTTTAATTTTTCTGTTATTATTATTATTATTATTATAACAGCAATATATTATTTTTAATTTATAGGAATAATGTAATAGATAATATTATAAAATATTTTATTTAAACAATTAAGTAAATATATGACAGGTTAAATTATCATTATGTCAATAATGATATTACAAACATAATGTATGTAAATATACATTCAACTGATTATATTTTCTTTGTCTACAATTTATACAAACTTTATCTCTTATAGATGATAACATATCTTTCAAATAAAGAAAAAAGACATATGTATTAATATATATTCTCAAATATAGAATCAGTATACTTTTAGCGATTATAAGAAGCAGTAGATTATAAGAAGCAGCAATTATAAAGCAATCATTTAACAACATATTTAATGAAATCTTATTGCAATAAATCAGTAATGGATTGTTTTAATTGATGGTGTTATATTTTGATTGTGGCTACGAATAGTAACTAAGTAAAATATATCCTGAAGTTTATCTTTTAAACAAATAAATTACATCAAATATAGAAAACTTCGAAGTTATATCTGCGATTATCATTATTTGCACAGTGTAATCTTACTTCCATTAATTACGATCAGTGAGATATAAAGCGAAAGCGTATAAAACAAGATAAATTTTCGTATTAAAAGGAAGTAAAATTTTAATTAATTTTCTCTTTCAGTAAGTTTTTATTTTTGTTATTATGCTTGTTATTAGTTAATTCGCAAAGTTTTAATTTGATTTAATTTTAATTAATTTTTTCAAAAGAGTAGTAAAACATTTTTTTTACTAAAGATTCAAAGAAATATGTAGAGACTGTAATAAGAAAATGTGATAGTGAGTAAAATATTGTAGTAAAATTAAATAAAAAATTAGAAATTTAAATAAAAGTTATATTTAAAAAAAGAGTTCAAAAAGATTAAAGTACAGAAGAATTAAAATGAAAGAATTTATGATATTTATATAAATAAAAATCGATAAATATAAAATTTATGATATTTATATAAATATAAATCGAACATTTTGTGTATATATGCAAAAATTATAAATTCTGTTAACTATAATCAAAATATTAAATGCGTGTTTTATTTATTTAGTTGAGATAAAAAAAATCTTTAGTATGCCGGAAGCTAGTTCGGTGCCTGGCTTAGCTTATCTACCGGCGAGAGAAAATCCGTCAAAAACTGCAGTAGGATTTCTTAAAGCTAGAAGAAAAATCGACGGTGCAGAAGGTCTTTGGAGGATCGAAAACAAACTTTATGACTTGGATACCTTCGCAAAATCGCATCCAGGTGGATCTGAATGGATTCGACTCACGAAAGGAACCGACATCACCGAGTTGTTTGAGGTAATAAATCGAAGTCAGAATTATTCATTATTGATATCTTGAATAACATCAACATACTTTTAACTTGTCGTCATTATACAATTATCATATTTATATAATCATTTTTATAATTACTTCTGAATAATTATACATTTATACATCACTTATATAAGTATAATAACAATATTGAAAAAAATTTGTTATATTCCAGTAAAATTTGATTGTCTTATATAATTAATTTAATGACCTAATAAAAATATTTTCAGACACCATCAAATTTTTAAACCAAACTGCTTTTTCGTGCATTTTTACATTCAATTTTGTCTTTCAACTCCAACTATAATACGTAACTGTTAGTTATAATTATTAAGTTATATAACAGTTACATTATTGAAAGTTACAACTAATAGTTACGTTAGTTGGTGTTTCCTAAGTTATTTTTATAATTATATTTTTTGAGGAACGTTCTATTGTTGCGATTTTCAGATAGGTCGTAGATAATTTTTCTATCAATTTTAATTTTGTCATGCATAAATAATTTTTTTATCAATTTTAATTTTGTCACGTAGACCCACCACATTACCGACAAGGCCGAACGATTGCTGCCGAAATTCTACGTTCGCGATGCCGTGACTCCACGTTCAGTGTCCCTGACTTTCTTACCAAATGGTTTTTATCGCACATTCAAGAAACGTGCAAGCGAAGCTTTGAAGAGTGTCGATTTCCATAAACCATCCATGACAACGAATCTCATCACCGATTCCTTAATGGTCACAACTTTTGCCCTGAGTCTCATGGCCGCCTTCACCCATTCTTATGCTCTTATCTTCTTCGCTAGTGAGCATCCTCGAAGTTATAAATAATTGAAATATATTAAGATTATTTGTTAATAATAGGAAAAATAACAATGGTGGCATGTGTAAGAATTTTAAAAATACTTATGAGTTTTACAAATAGATAGATATTAGATATGTAAAATTAATCCATCCAGAAATTTTCTTTTTATAAAATTCGAGCTTTATTTGTGAATCAAATAATATGAACCTAATTATTGTACATTTTGAACCCAATTATTGTACATTTTTATTATTTTCTATAACTTTAATCAATTTTTTGAATTGCCAAATTCCAACACAAGAAAGGAAGACGGTTTCAATAGAAAATTCTCAAGAGTAAATTTCAAAGCACTCCGAATTAATTTACATATTTCACATTTCATATATTAATATTAACAAACTAGCAAATTAATAATATTTAATATATACTAATAATATATTTATAACTTCTTTACGTTAAGAAGATTATTAGACTATAATAGATTACTGAATATAGAAGATATAAGACTATGTTAGATTACTGAACATCGATTGATTTTGCTATTTGACAATAATTCTAGGCGTTTTTCTGACATGGACGATCAACGCGGCACACAATTACTTCCATATGAGAGACAATTTTCGAATGTATTACTTTGATCTCGCTATGGCGTCTTCCAAAAATTGGCGTATCGTGCACGTGATGAGTCATCATATGTATACCAACACCATATGGGACTATGAGATCTACGTGGCTGAGCCGTTTTTACAATGGCTCCCTCATAAGGATAAATCTTACTTAGCAGGAATGATAAGCAGGATTATCAGTCCTATCGTTTGGATGTTGTTGTTAGTTACGGAAGGCTTGAAACGGTAATAATCCATCTCATATTTTTGTTGAAATTAAGAAAAAAATTTTATCTTGCATTCTCATTTTGAATCTTCATTTTAATTGTAAATCTACTAAAATTTAAAATTTAGTTTTATATTTTTGTTGAAATCAATTAAAAAGGAACGATTTTACTTTATTTAGATTATTCTTAATCCTTATTGAAAATTTGACTTTTTTAATCTTAAGTCTATTGTTGCGTTTGTTGATATTGATAAATTTGCCGGATGATATTCCAACTTCGTCTCGTGCTGAGATTTTATCGTGTTTAGATACTATTCAGTATTCAAGGAGTATGGAGTCTTTGAATTTCGCGATTTCGTGCCGTTATTGCTGCCATTGTCGATGAGTTTGATGGCGCCCAAGGTTCTCGTCGCTTTCAAGCTGTGGATAGCAATGTTGCTGATCAGCAGCTTTTTATTCGGCTTGATCGGTTTCAATGCGGCCCATCATCACCCTGACATCTTCCACGACGGCGATATCTATAGGTTACACATCTTTTAATCCTTTCTTTCCTTCAATTATTCAATTATTTTTAATTAATTGGTCAGATCTATTCTATTATATTTGTTCTCCATTAAAAAATAATTTATTCAATGAAAAAAAGACTTCTTAATTTTTAGCTTTTCGTTTTAAACTTAGATTTAACGTTAATTTAATCTAAATTTAATTGTTATTAAATTGTTAATTTCAACTTTATTTTCTAACTTTGTCTTTTATTTCAATCTCGATCTGTTTAATGTTTAATTTCAATCTATAATATAGTTTTTTTTTTAATTAAATACGTTTTTTAAATATTCAACTTTTTGGTAATCTCTTTAAACTAAATATTAAACATCTCTAAGGAATGATCTGGACTGGGGTCTGCTCGAGATGGACGCTGTGCGCGATCGCGAGGTGATCGACGATTCGATCTTTCTAGCGCTCACGAACTACGGCTCACACACGTTGCACCATCTGCTACCCACCGTGGACCATCACTATTTGCAATTATGCGTGCCCGCTTTCCTACAGACATGCAAGGAATTCAATGTCAGCGCAGACAAGTGGACGCAGTGGGAGCTTCTGAAAGGACAATTCAAGCAGCTCGGGCGAACTGACGTGAAGAAGAATCAGAGATAGTGCTCGGCACTGAACGAAAGGAAGCACGCTCAATCATAAATCTTGTGCATTAAATTTTTCAAATATTAGTTTTATGTAAGTGTCTCTCGAGCAAAAAGTGCTGATAAATATAAATAAGATAGCTGAAGTTGAAAATTTAAATTACTTATTTTAAAATTCACGCTGGGTTCTCCCTCCCCCCCTGCCTCCATATATGAATATTCTTATTGCGATTGTTTCTATATTGATTTATTTTGCCAGATTTTTCTGCATGTATTTTCTCACTTCTGATGTCATAATTCAAGATGGTTGCATTGAACCATCGAGAACTTTAAATTATGTTAAAGTATGTTAAATTATGTTAAATTATGTTAAGTCAAGCTAAATTTAATAAATTGAATTAAAATTTAATCTAGATGCAAAATATAAAAATCAATTATTATTATTTTATTTTATTTTAAAAAGCAAAAAGATTATAGAATATTCGATTTGTCGAAAATTGATTGAAATCGAAAATTACTTTTTATATTTATCTCGTACGACTATTTCGGACCGTTAACAAATCAAATTGACAATTAAATAACTTAATAATCCCTTTACGATAAAAATTGACATCTAGTGTCCGATAAATCTTTTTTCTTTCCGGAATGCCGGAATAATTCACGGATGAGTGATCGGCAAAGCAAGGCTTAGTTCTTATCTTTATTTATTGCTTATTTACTTTAATAAATACATACTTCGTCTCTCTTTATAAATTACAATTAAGTTTATAGGATACGATATCATTCGGATGACACGTGTAATGATACGCGCTGTTGATCGCGTTGCTCGCTTTCGTTCGCGTTGTGTCTGCCTATCGCGAGTGTCTCTCCTCCTCTTCCTTCCTCGATCTTATTTTCATTCACGAACTTTTTCTGTACGTGTATGCAACTCGCGAGAACATAAATGGATGTGTATTCGTGACTCTGCTCTTTTTCCATCCCTTCAACTTCCGTGTGTATGCATGTGTGTAAATATTAATATATCTGTCGCGCTGGCTCTTGTCCTCTCATCGTCCGCTCGCGTGTCCTCTCGTTCGATCTCTCTTGCTCACCCATTCTCACTCTCCCAATCTCTCTCTCCCTTTCTCTCACTCTCTTTCTCTCCCTCCCTCTCTCTCTCTCTCTCTCTCTCTTCTTCGACTATCAGCTCGAGTGGTAAAGAAACGCACCCTCGCTTTCTTATTTTCTTCTTTAATCCTATCCCTTTCGAGCGAGCGCTGATTATTTTGTCTTTGCGCGTTTTCTCCTCTCTTGGCCAATTAGAAACAGAAAATTTATTATCGAGAAAGATGACGAGAATTCCATGATCCGGATGTGATGACTGATTGATCGATCGCTCGATTGCGAGATGACGATGCCGTTAAGAGCTCCGAGCGAGCTCTCGGATTCGTTGCAAATATATTCGTGTCTTCGTTCGATGATGGACTCGATGAGGATGATGTTCTTCCTCCTCCTCCTCCTCCTCTTACCCTTCTTCTTATTCTCCGGATATATTTTGCTGTTGAATTTTTGATTTTTTTTAGATTTTATTAATTATTTACGCGAACCTCGGAAAGAGCTTTACAGTTCACCATCGGGCTGCATGTCGAAGCCGGGAAGACGGCGTGGCGGGAATGGGGGACCATCTATCATAGGTCGGTGTGGCTGAAAGAAAAAAACACGAGGCATAAACCTTTTTTCAATCACAAATAAATATAAATATGAAGAGATGTTCGCGCTGATTTTGTATGTAAAAAATTTTTCATGAATTCGGAAAATCGTGACGTGTCTAAGTAAGAAAAAAGGGGAAGGAGAAACATGAGTAGCATGTTTGCTACGTGTTTGTGATCCAACTATCTTTGTTTTTTTGCCCCTTGCACTCAAAATGCGCAAATAAGATAACTATGACGCAACCGAGGGTCGTGACACCTCTATTTTGCTACGTGATAAACGTAGCGTATGCATATTTTTAGAAAAAAAATGAGGATCTATCTCAAACATTCATAACTGGTGAATATTAGTTACAATTTCTTCTTTGTGGAAAATCAAAATTTAAGTCGCAGTTCCTGTTGATAGCGAACTGTCCGTATATTGTTAAATACAAAGATCAACAATGACAGCAATGTACATCGATGAGGAAAACCTCGGAGAATCTCGGTTAAATTAATTCCCCCCTTCTCGAATTAAAAGAAAATCAAATATAAACGAAAGACTCACTTGGACCAGAACCAGAATTCGAACATCGTCGTGAAAAAAAAGAAAATAAAATAAATCAGGAAATCTGATTATATTGATTGATAAATTTATCTCTTAATTTATTCATTTAACTTTCCACCTTCGCAATTATTAATTCAATTCATGATAAATAAGTAAATACAGACTAATTTATTTCTTAAATAGTGACTATTTTTTCACACACAGTGGTTGCTCGGCCTCTAGTTGCTCTAACTTCTAACAGCATCTACTCGCAAGTGAATACTATAGAGAAAAGGACGAAGGTGTGCGAGGTACACAAAGTTAATAATACGAAGAACAAGCTCGGGGCCCACCCGAAAGGGTGTTATCTAACACAGAGGTGCAAACGAGACAGTGACGGATGCAAGAGGGTGTGCTCTAGTGCTCTCGTGTTCCTTTCGCGTTTCATGAATTCCTTGTTCACGTAAAAAACTATAATCACTCTCTCTCCCTTTCTCTCCCTCTCTTTTTCTCTAGTTATCCAGCCAACTCTTCTCTTCTCTTTCTAGATAACTGTCTCACACACCCCACGCGCTTACGACACCCCACGTGCACGGACTTACATGGACCAAGCGCGGTGTGTGTGTGTGTGCATCTACTCCATCACGGAGGGCGCCTTACGTTTCTGTTGCGGCTGCACACAGGAAGACACAGATCGCTAATTAGATACCATCACTATCGATCTGTTCCCCGCCGCACCTCTCCCCTTTAATCACAACCCTCCCGATCGGACTTTCCGATTCGTCAATCTCATCTCTTAACCGCGCGATCCAACATTAATGCAAACAATAATTTTTCAATTAGAATTCATTTTATAGTAACGTCTAATGAGAAACCTGCAACGATTCTTAATTTAGCAAGATATAACATATTTCGTATTTTCGCGATAAAAAGATAAGCTGCCAAATTAAAATCACTAAATTTCAACAAAGTCAAATAAAATAAAATTATTTTAATTTAAAAATTAATTCACACTAAAGTTAACTTAATGACTGTCATTACTTTTTGGCGATTAAATATATATCAATTAAATTAAAAACTTCTCATAATCATGTTAATCTTTAATTCACATTATCTTAAACTTTTTCATATAATACTATTATTAATAGAATTAGATTTATAATGAATAGATATATTTATAAAAGATATTTAATAAAAAAAAGACTAAAAGCCGAAAGAAAGTATATGGTCTTGAAATTTCAACATCGCGAAATAAAAATTAAGTTTTGAGAATAAGGAGAACAAGACTGACTTACCGCTGGGCTGAGTCCACGCGCGGCACTTCCGCCGCGTCCCTTGGTGCGGAACTTGGTGATTGCCTGCTCGGCGAGATCCGCCCTCTCTTCGGCCTCCTCGAGTTCCTGTTGCGCCTTGCGGAACTTGGCGAGGTTCAACGCGGCGATCTCCTCTGCCTCCTCGATCTGCCTCTTGTATGTCTTGATCTTCTGCTGGAGCTTGTCGACCAGATCTTGCATGCGCTCGTGGTTCTTACGGTCCTCGTCCGCCTAGAAACGAGAACAAGAAATGCGATCACCTTTTTTATGTTCCACGAGTTTAAATTTAAATAACAATCAAGTTAAATAAAATAAAAGAAATAAAAAATAACCAAGAGTTAAATAATAAAATTTAAAAATAAAAATATCTTGATTTTTATTTTTAGTTATATAAGTATTAATTCGATATTACCGATTATGAATCGATTATGATCGATTATGAAAATACTAATTTAGTTCATAAAAACTAAAGTATGTTGTCACTCGATTGCCATTCGAAGGACTTACTAGTAAAGCGAGATTTTTACCTGGAAGCTCAGTTCCTTGATACGGCGCTCGGACTTGCGCAGGTTCTTCTGGGCGTCGGCGTGTCTCCTTTGTTCGCCATCGAGCTCGTTCTCCAGCTCGCGCACGCGCTGTTCCAACTTCTGGATGGCCTTCTTGCCGCCCTTGAGAGCATTCGCCTCGGCCTCGTCCAAACGCACCTGCAACTCCTTGATCTGTGTCTCCAAAGCTTTGCGCAGTTTCTCTTGGGTCTGAGCATGATCCTGCTCGGCACGCAGTTCGTCGGCCAACCTGGCCGCATCTACCATCGCCTTCTTTGCCTTCTCTTCTGAGTTCTTTGCCTCGTTCAGCAGTTCGTCCAAGTCGGACTAATAAAAAGAAAAATAAAAGGAGACATATAATTCATTTTCCTCTTTTGGGAAATATTCTATTGGACTTTTGGGATTGATTAACACTCACGTGGAGGGTCTGTAGTTCGGCCTCGAGTTTCCTCTTGGCACCAGAAATGGAGGCGTTCTGAGCGCTCAGTTCGTTCAGCTGTTCATGGCAATCAGCGAGTTCCTGCTCGGCCTGGCGACGTCCGCGATCCGCCTGTTCGAGGAGAGTACGACTTTCCTCGAGTTCGTTCTGCAGAGCGTTGGCGCGGCGCTCCGAGATGCCGAGAAGTTCCCGGGCCTCGTCACGTGCTCTCTGCTCTTCTTCAAGCGCGGTCTGCACGTCCTTGAGCTGCTGTTGGTATCGCTTAATATTCTTCTGTGCCTCAGCGTTTGCCTTGTTCGCGTGGTCCAAAGCGATCTCCAACTCGTTGATGTCCGCCTCCAGTTTCTTCTTCATGCGCAGCGCCTCAGCTTTGCCCTAAGAATGAAAATTAAATTTCAAGATCAGGCAAATTCTAATTTATTTTTCTAATTTGTTGTAAAATTTTTGTCAAACTCTGGATAACGACAAAATAGCTTGAAAGAGATTTTTCAGAAATACAAAACAATGCTCACCTTAGCTTCTGCTTCGAGGGAGGCTTGCATGGAGTCGAGAGCACGCTGGTGGTTCTTTCTAGTGTTCTCAAATTCTTCCTCCTTCTCCTGGATACGACGGTCGATCTCCTGTCTAACCTGGCTGAGCTCGAGCTGGCTGCGCAGCACCTTGTTCTCTTCTTGTTCAAGAGCGGCCTCGGCCTCCTCCAGGGCTGCTTGAAGTTCATCCTTTTCAGCCTCCAAACGCTTTCTGGCCTTCTCGATCTCGTGAATATTGCGGCCACCCTCGCCGATCTGGTCCAATAAGTCCTTCACCTCGTCGGCAAGATTCTTGTTCTCGCGACGTACCGCTTCCAGCTGTTCTTGACCTTCTTCGTATGCGCCTGATCAACCATTGGTAATCATGAATTAATTATGAAATTACATAATATATTTAATAATAGTTTAAATAAAAAATACTATTAAAACATCTATAATTCTCATAATTTTCATATTTAGCGAAAACAAAAAAATTTACCTCTAAGCCTGAAGAGTTCGGTGCTATAATTGCGACATTCTTTCTGACTGGCATCCAATTCGGCAGCGAGGTCATCAACTTTGAGCTTCCATTCGCCGATAATCTTATCAAAGGCCTTCTGTTTCTTTTCAGCAGCATTGGCGATAGCGGTGGCTCGATCCACTTCGATCTGCAAGTCTTCCACCTCGGTGGACAGTCGTTGTTTGGTCTTCTCCAATGCGATGACTTTCTGATTAAGAGATTCGATGGTCTCTTCAGCCTCGGCGAGCCTGGCTTGCAGTTTCCTCTTCGCCTCCTCGAGTTCCTCAGCCCGGGCGACACCCTCGGACTCGTATTTGGTACGCCAGAGTTGCGCCTCGGCATTGGCCTTGCTGAGCTGACGCTGAAGATCGGCCTTGCCCTCGGCCTCCTCCTCCACTTGCTCGCGGATGTTGTCCAAGTCGTGCTCCAAATTGCGGAACTTGCCAAGAAGAGTGGCGCGCTCGCGTGACTCCTCGTCGGCGAGCCTCTTCGTGTCCTCCAGTTGCGTGGTGAGCGAGATCTTGATCTTGGACAGCTGGCTGACCTGTGACTCGGCTTCTTCCAGCTGGCGCAACAGATCGCTGTTCTCGATCGACAGCTTCTTCTTCGCGGCATCGAAGTCGTTCAGAGTGCGGTTCACCTCCTCAAGTTTGCCCTGAGTCTCGTTCAATTGGTGCTGCAATTGCTTGATAATCTTCTCTTGGGCGGCCTGGATTTTAAAGAATTATTCATTCTATTAATTCAATTGATTCTAAAAAACAAAATACAGATATCTTTATCGAGCTCGAGATTCAGATAGATATAAATAACAATAATTAAATATATCATCGAATTCTTCAATGTTCTTCAAATATATGTAAATCAAATAATTAAAAAAAAAAAAAAAAAAAAGAAAAAGTAAAATGACTATATAATTCTGATCTATACGAGAAAGATCTCGTTTATGTTTCTTGAAAATTTCTTAAATTCTTTAATTTCTCAATCGTGATAACTCCATAAGAAATTATCGTAAAAAGCGAACTCGAGTGATGTAATACATGCACACATAGCGAAAGCGATGCTGAGCAAGCAGAGATTATTGACTCACTTCGCTGATAAATGATTTGCGAGTAATCCTGGGGAGAGGGAAAAATCCATATACATGTTTCTGCGTTTCTGCACCTAGCGGAAGCTGTTAGTCGCGTTAGTCCGGGTATTGTTAACGTGGTCCAACCTTACCTTCTCGTTGCTCAGGTGGTCGCAGGTCGTGCGCAAGTCGTTACACTCGCTATAATATTGCACCTTCTCCTTCTCAACCCTGATCGACACGGAAACAGTTGAACAGACAACAGATGAATGACGATGGCACAAATGAATAATGTCGATTTGCATTCCAGAATGCCGGATTAAATTATTCGCAATTATTCTTTTACAGTGACGGAGATATAAATAATCTTATTTAATAGCCAAAGTTAACAATAATTATCAAATTGGAATTTCAAATTAAATCGGATCAGAAAATTGAAATTTTCATTCATTACAAATTTTACAAATTAATTAAAAAATGTAATATAATAATATACACATCAAATTAAAAGTAAAAAAACCAACACGTTTCTTTAAAGTAAAAAGCAAAAGCTATTTAATCTAGCATTCGTCACACAACAAGATAACAAGATTCGAGTAACAAAACTTTGAAAAATATATCGTCTTTTTGGGACAACTTCATTCTGGTAATCACATTTTTTTATACATCGAAGGGATTATCGAGGGATATTAAAGTCGCATAAGGATCCAAAACTACATCTGAAAATTCATCAAAATGCACGAGAAACATTCTTGTCATTTCTTTGTCTCTTTTTCCAAGTACCTTCTCCCGAGAAACCTGATCCGTAACAGCACGCGAATTGTTCAGCTCAGCGTGGATGTCATGTCGGCCCTTTTCGGCTCTACCAGTAAATATTACGTTATAGTCTCACTGCTTTACATGCATTTCTTTTTTTCAATAAAAAAATATTGAATATCTAAATATCAAAAAATCAAAACTCTAATCACTGATTTTGTCAAATTGATTTTAGCCTTATAAAATTACTTTTTATCCTCAGTCCTAAATTTCCTATTTGGGATCTAATTCAAAATCAGTCGAACAGCTTAAATCTTATAAAAAATTCAGAAATTATTTAAATTAAAATTCGAATTAAAATTCTCAAACCGCTTTATCAACAAACCAATAAATTTATTAAAAAAGGGCAGTTCAACCTTTTCATGTTTTATCTCTTCATTTTTTCGAGAAGAAGAGAATTAGCTTAACAAATTTAACCTTAAGTCTATTGAAAGTTTAGCTCACCTAGCCTTGAGTTTGTTAAGGGTGTCGATCTGTTCGCCCATCTCAGCAACAGCATCATTGTGCTTCTTGCGCAAGCTGGCCAGTGAAGATTCATGCTGGATGTTAGCTTCCTCGAGGTCCCTGCGGAGCTTGCTGAGCTCAGCCTCGCGTTTCTTGTTCAGCTCAATTTGAGCGGAAGTGGCACCGCCAGCTTCTTCCAGACGTTCACCAAGCTCCTCGAGCTCGCGGGCGAGGTCGCTGCGCTGCTTCTCCGCCTTGGCACGTCCACCGCGTTCCGCCTCGAGCTTGAAGAAAGAAACACATATTATAATTACATTACCACATAGTCACAATATAGGTGTAATGAAATAAATAAACAAGAAATATTTGAATTATCAAACTCCTTCCAACTCTTTAGTTTTGAAAATTAATTAAAACTAACTCTCTCAAACTTACGACTGTAGATATATTTTTAAAAAGCTCAAAAATTTAATTTGTTTCAAGTGTAAAAATAATAAATAATTTTGCAAGTTAAAAAATATGTTTTAATTTAATTTCAGCACAAATTAAGAAACGATTTAAAATATTGAATTGATTATTTGAACTTTTTTCAAGCTCAAACTTTCGAAGTAAAAATCCGCTCAATTCTCAATTAATTCTGTGATACAAACCTCTTCCTCGAGCTCCTCGATGCGAGCCTGCAGTTCCTTAATCTGTTTCTGCAGTTTACCGACTAAGGATTGCTCATCCTCAAGTTTGGCAGTTAGAGACGAGAGTTCCTTGTCTTTGCGTTGGATGGTCTGTTCGAGTTCCTTCTTGTTTCTCTCAAGGTCGGCAACGGCTTCCTGTGTGAGCTTCAGGTCACCCTCTACTTTTCTCTTCGCCTTCTCTACGTCGGCACTACAAATTAAATTTTGTTTTTTTAAAGAAAAAAATTAATTTTTAAAAAATTATATATTCTTCAAGAAATCAATTCGAAAAAAAGATCCAAGAAGTCGAAAAAATTATAATTGAGTAATTGCAGTTCTCGAATTGCAGTCATCTTAAATTTATTATAGTCAAATAATAAATTTAAATAATTAAACATATCATATTTGCTTACCGTGATTTCTTTTCACGTTCGAGGGAATCCTCAAGTTCGTCGAGGGTTTGCTCGAGCTTGAGCTTGACTTTGTTGAGGTGATTGACTTTGTCTTCGGCGGCCTGGAGCTCCTCGGCGGTTTTCTGATTAACTTCACCTTGATTCTTCTTCTCTTTATTGAGCTTATTGATGAGTTCATCTTGATGAGCGATTTCATCGTTTAGATTTCTAATTTGATGATCTTTTGTTGCTTTGTCCTGCTCGGCTTTCTGCAAGTTCAATTCAAGATCCTCGATATCCTTCTTCAGACCGGATACTTCTTGCTCGAGTTTCTTCTTGTTTTGGAAGAGGTTGTTTCTCGCGTCCTCTTCTTCCTTGAACCTGTCACTGAGATCCTACGCGGCAAATATATAAATAATTATTAACAATGTAACTTCGAATATATAATATAGCATATTTATTATTGTCAGATTTATTATTGACATCAGATTATGCATGTTTATGTTTTTAAGACTTTTTTATTATTCTTGAAAGTTTCGCAATTTTATTCATTATTTTTTTATTCTATTTTATTCATTTCATTTTACTTATTTTGATCGTATTTCATATTTTGAACTTATTAATTTAATTAACATTTTATTTTATCTAATTTTAACATTATTACTATCACATTTCCTCTTCATATATTTTATTCTATTTTTATTTTAATTTATTTTGTTAAATATTACTATCATATTTTGCACTCAATACGTTATTTCGCGCATTTAATGTTCTATTTATTATTTCTATGAGATATTCCTGTCTCATTTTATGGATTCTTTCAGCTACAAACGATTTAAAATCTACCTCTCTTTGTAATTTATCTTCTTTTTTAAGATGACATAATCTCCGGAATCTTGTTTGCCGAAAAGATATTTGAGTCGATGACAGGTTTGCACGTGGAATTTATCTCTCGCTGGAGTATCCTTTGGCGTGCGCCAAGTCTTCCGTCGAGAATGTCGAACGCATCTCGCTTCCTCTCTGCACGAGTACGCGATTAATTGGCATTGACGCGCAATTACGGGGCGGGCCGCATGCACGGGCACCTAATATTAGTTAATGCGGGGGCAAAGAATATTGGCACAACATCTCGCCTGGCCGGCGCGATCAATCTCCTCCGTTCATCGCGTTTATCTCTTCATTGCACGTTCCGTTCGGATTCGGCGGCCCGAATCTATATTTGCCGACACAAAAATTGAAAATCTCGACACAATTTTTTTATAAAAGTAAATCTTGAAAAAGTTAACGAAAATACTCGCAAGAGAGAAAAACAGAAAGTCACAACGATACTGATGATACTAAGGCAATCTTCTCATCAAACAACGTTCTGAGGACATATTTACATAATAAAACAAAACCTAACAAAAAGATTTCACGAGAGGAAAATAAAGATAAAAAGAGAAAAAGATATGAATAATATGAATAATTGAAATCACACAAAAATCATCTCTCTGTCTTAGACTAGGATAATCTGGTTCAACGCACAACGGACCGGGCAGATGAAAGATAACATGGAAAAATCGGCGGCGACGAAAGAACGACATAGTCTCGTCGACGATGATGAAGAGGCCACGAAGGCGATACGGTTGTATGACTATGACGCACGCGCATGCACGCGGTATATGACGGCATATAAATACACCCTACACCTGTTACCTCCTTCGTTTTCTCTCGCCTCCGCTCCAGCAAGCTTAAAACCGCCGCCCACTTTTAATAACCTGGAATCTGGGATCGCTAAATTTGTTACCGTTACCCTCTCTTGCTTTTACTCTCTTCTCTCTCTCTCTCTCTCTCTCTCTCTCTCTCTCTCTCTCTCTCTTACTCTCTCTTTCTCTCCTATTTCTCTTCCCTTCTTCCATCTTCCTACATCGCCTGACCGTAAATGGTGACGTTTAACGTCAAGCATAATCTTCCGGCTGCCTTTTAATCGCGAGAGGAACTCCCTTGACATCGGCCCGATCAATCGCGATGCACTCGATACGAGAGCTTTTAATAGGTTCATCTCGCCTTCGCGACATTAGCTTACTTAATAAACTAACTAAAAGACTCTGCTTCTGTTGCCTACGAATGGCTATGACAATTTGGTGGAATTAAAGATAAATCAAAGATATAAAAATTTGTAATTAAGACACTTATAATTATAATTGAAAGGATAAAAAAATTAATAAAAAATAAAATCTAAAGAGTTAAATAAAGCGAATTTAGTTATACATAAATAAAAAATATTTATTAGCTAAACACTACGATTGAGAAAATTTCTGAATAAGGATTCAATTAAAAATCGCAAACAACAATTTTTAACAGTTTCTTATTTTAGATCTAAAAAACAATTAATGAATCTATTAATTATTCTATAATAATTTATAATTAAATTAACAAAAAAAGCAACAAATGGTATCATAGTTCACGATAGGACCTCTTATTTTTATACTCCTCCACCAATCATTTTATTAATTTAAAATTCATCTTTTATATAATTAATATTTTTCAATTATTTCATTTTCAAATATGCCACTTTTGTTATTATAGTTAATTATAGTTTCTATTCTAATTCCATCAAGATGGAGTATCAAGTTGCTTGTTGGAGAATAAAGTAGATGTTACGAGCCGATGACGGGCGTCGCGATGACAAGCAATGCGGTTTCTAAGTGGATGTTTAAAAGACGTTAAAAATAGTCTGGAATTCGGCTGGAAAGAAAGAGAGAGAGAGAGAGAGAGAGAGAGAGAGAGAGAGAGACACACAGAAAATTTGGAATTCTAGTCGCGATCACGACTCGTCTATTTTCTGCAACCGCGACGCCTTCGAGAAATTATTACCATTGCTTTTTCTCCAGTATTTCTGCGCGGTCTTAACAACCGGATAAAAATACTGGTGTTCACATTTCATTATGCTATCATTTAGAATTTCGCCGGCTCCCAAATTCCTCTGGCAAGTATTTACGATAAAGAGAAACAAAAACATAGCAATCGTATAAAGAAAAAATTCTGAGAAAACGATTCTAAAGAATTGCAAAGATCTTATAAACCAATCATAAAGTCATATTAATATTTTATGGCACTACTTGGCATTAAGAAATTTCAAGAAGTATAACTTATGATGATTCTGAAATAACAATGGAATATGAATATCACCCTTGAATTAAAATCCTGACATTAATTTCCTCATTTTTTTCATTTAGTTTGAAAAAAATTTTTTAAAGTATCATGAAAAAAGAATCTGTTCCACTACAATCGTTCGTTACTAACTATGCCAGTCTATCAAAAGAAATGTTAAACGACTCTGTCTGATGGAGCTTGAAAAGGCGCGGTGGGAAGTAACGCTGGAATCCCTCGGAATGCATCTGCGGATGACGTCAAATTGGGAAAAGATGTAACAAAGTTGCGCGCAACGCACGAAGTGTGCATCGTAATTTTAGCAGCACGATATGACCGAATATAAGCGTCGTCCGCGTAACCGGATGAGTTGTCGTCCACGCCGTGCTCTCGGCTCGAAGAAAAATAGCGCGTCTGACTAATTCCGCGCCTCCACTACTTTGTCGCGCTCGCGAGCTTGCGAAATCGCACGCTGCGCGTAACTCGAGCCGATTTAAATCACGAAAACGTCCGCCTCTCTCCCCCTCCCCCCTTCTTCCCTGTTGAAAGTAATGTAATTCCAACTTAAACCACATTCTTTTTTCTCTCGTTTTCGCAAACCGTCTCAGTCGAGAAAATAGAAAATCTGCAAGCGATTCGCGACAATTCAACACGATATAAATTCGACAAGGGAGAAATTTTAAATCAAATCTTTTAAATTTTTAATTTTTTTCTAATCAAACAAATTTTTTGGATTCTGCTACTCTAAATTTTTCTATTTGTGCTTCTTTTAATATTACAATTATTAGTATATAAATTATTAATATATAATTATTAGTATATTAATATTTGATAAATATTGTTATTAATCTAGTGTTACTTATTGTATATTTTAATTTAATGTAAGAATTTAATTAAACATAATTAATAAATATTATCGACAAATTATAATGTTGATGCTAATTATATGGCTTCTCGCCCTTCGACATGAATTCGTTTGCAGCTTGCACCACTGTGCTAATTACGCCTCTAATTATATTACTTTCTGCCCTTCGCAGTTGACTGACTTGCAGCTTGCGCCAAGTAGTTAAAAATGATTTCATATCGCGATTTTTATGATGATTGGCAATGTTTGTTATTTGAGAAATTCAATATTAATTTTATTTTATTTCTTATAATTATATATAAGAAATATAATTATAATATAATTATATTATATTTCGTATATTAATAATATAAATATAATATTTCTATTATTATTTTTAATAAATTTTATCATAATAATTTTACTATTATAACATAATCTCCTAAATTTAAAAAATATATATTTAAAGAATTCATTTTACTGCTATCTTTAATTATTGATAAAGATTATAATAGCTAGTTAGAAAAAACTGAAGATATAAAAAAGAAATGTCGGACATTTAAAACTACTACTACTATATCAAATCTTTTTGATCTTACTTTGATTAAATCAAAATTTTATATAAAATAAAATTTTAATATAAAAAATTCAGGATAATTAATATTAATTAATTTTAGTATAGGAAATTTTTATGTTCCTAGTCATTGAAGTTAATACTTAAGTTTAAGATTTCCGAGCTCACGAGAGTTGGTACTAATAAATAATAATAAAATAATAAAATGAAAATAATTGTAATAAAAATTTGATTAATAACTGTCGTTTAAAAAATATTTATTACAAAATTTTTATCAACACAAATCTCTCACCTGAAGTTGTGATTCGAGATCGGCCTTCTGCGCGGCCAATTTCAGAGCTTTCTCCTGATATTCGGACAGCGAGCCTTTCTCACCCTCCAGCTGGCGCAGCAAGTTGGTCTTCTCGGAGAGAAGCTTGGCATTCATATCCTCCAGCTCTTTGCGCAACTTCTCTTCCTTTTCGAAGGCCTCTTGCGCCTTCCTGGCTTTTTCTTCCAATGCCTGTAACGAGGTCATTTCACCTTCGATTTTGCCGCCGTTCACCAACGGAGTCGGATTCTCGATCAGCACCGTGTCGCCCATAATTGATCACCCTCGGAGAAAAACCGAGGACTACACGCGCGAGTTCACTCGATTTCGATTCCTTTTCTCGTAAGTTACCGGGGTATGGGGGATCCTCGTCGAGAGAAAGTATCCCCGTGAAAAATCAGTCGATCGAATGTAGGTCGCGAGAAGCCTCGGCTTTAAAGGGCTCGACCGCTCGATGATCGCTCGAAGACGAAGGAAAACAGCGAGCGGGACTCGGAGGTAGGTCCGGTCCCTACTACGTCTCGAGATATCGAAGAGAGGTAATTGAACACCTGTGTGCGTGTACGCGTATGAGGGCGAGGCTTCTCCCTCTTTATTCGTCGGGCGGGTTCGTGTAATTTCGAAGGGGTCGGCGCGAGGTCGCGGGTCCAACTGGTCCCGGATTCGGTCGAAGCCCAACTTTTCTACCCGTGCTCGTGGTCCCTCTACCGTGCCCGTTTCCGGCAGCCAGTAAGGAGCGAGTCATGGCGATCTTGATCGTGGGCGTCCCCACTCCAGTGGCGCCTCGCCACTGTATGTGTAAAAATATTTATAACCGATCCGATACCACATTTCAGGGGGTAAGACAGAGGAAGGGAAAAAGCAGCTTACCTCCGCGGAGAGGGGGGAGGTCGGTCTTAGACGAAATTAGAAACGATCTAGAAGGGCTGCCCTCTCTCTCCCTCTCCAGCGATCATCCCCTTTTTGGCGGCTCCAGAAAGTGCAAAGTGGATAAGTGGACCGCGCAAAGAGATCACTCAAGTGAACAAATATATCTATAAAGATTCATCCGAGGAAAACCTCGGTAATATGAATTGAAAATTTTTTTCTATGATAATATGCTCTCATATTTTAACGAAAATTGCATTATTTTTGCATCATTAGTAAATATGAATTAATACATATTTATAAACGCAAAAATTTAAAATAAATTTGAAAATAGATTTAATGAAATAAAAAAGTAAAATTAAAAATTAAAAATAAAATTAAAGATAAAATTATTACACAATTTTATAATTTTATAATTAATATCAATAATGGTCAATTAACAAGATCAAGTATTACAATAGGAGTTCAAAGAGAGAGAAAAATTAAATATGAAATTTCTTCAGCTGGAAATTCTTGAGCCAAATTTTGAGCAAAATATTAAATTTCATCGCTGAGTCTTGGATTAATGATTCACTGTTGAATCGGCAGACAAGTGTCAGCATCATGACGTAAAAACGACTAGACGAAATTAGAAGCGATGGCATTCCGGCGAAGACAGAGCGCGATTTAAAAAATACGGAGACTATGTCTCCTGGGTGTTTCTGAAGGACGAATAATTGTATGATCCTTTTCGGAAGAGTCGAATCTATTAATAAGAAGCCGCTTTGGTAACATGATCGAACGTTGATTCACCACCGGCTGCCTTTATTATGCTTCTAATTCGGGACGGCAGAGCAGTATCAGTGAACTGGACTGGAGAACGAGAGCGTGCACGGATTCCCCTAATCCTCGTTAATTCGGGATTATAGAGTCAAAAATATAGATGGCTTGAGAGTGAAGAAGAAGATTGACAAAATTAGAAACATCGGCGTTCCAAAAGGGTCGACCGAGATGTTCCTTCAAATTCCTCGAGATCGAGTGAAACCCTTCAACACCATTTTAATTCCAAAATGCACTTTCATTTTGACAGAATAATGGAAAATTATAACAAACTGCTTTTTGCAGTGAAAATATGTCTCTAAAAAAAAGAGATTGAGTTTGAAGCAGAAATGATAATAAAATTAAATTTAATAAATAAATTTCATTAATGTGAATGAAACTAAATCTAATAAAATATAAATATAAATACGTAATATCCGAACTGATGTAAACTCTCGTTAATTCGGTAAATTTTTTCTTATAAAGATCTAGCAAATATGTGAATAAAACAAAGATTCTTGATCTTTTTGTCTCGGATCGAAATTTAATGGAGAAATCTGTAAAGAATTTTAAAAAAAAATAATTCGATATATCCAAGAGTTACGAAAGTATTACGAGAGTAAAAAAATTATGTTGAAAAAAATTCAATTTCGAAGAAATTCCGGTTTGAAGCTGGTCGAGAGTTTGTGCAAGAGCCAGCGAGCCGCGAAAATGAGAAGACCAGGCGGCGGATAAATAAACGCGAACGTCTGGAAACTGGAGCTGTTACGGTCCGAAAAGAAGAAACAAATTCCACGAGCGATTTCGAACGGACAGCACGGTTAAACACGAAGCCCAGGTCGTAAATCACCGCCAAGTCGGAGCTTTATTTTGCCAAATTTCCGCGGTCTTTCGCGAGCTTTCAGTTTTCGCGGAACGAACATTTCGACTTTGCAACGTCCGCTTCTCTTTCTCTTCGATGTAACAAATGTTAACAATGATAATACATTTCAGTCATTTTTCATGTTAAAGGTTCTTTCAAGTATAATTTGATTATATTTGATTACATCAAAGAGTTGAAAGTGAAAGTTCAGAATTAAAGATGCAAAGTTCATTTAAAATTAATTGCTTAAAGTGAATCCTATAAGTTATATTAAAAACAAAATTAAATGGAATTTAAATTATTTCAATTGAAATAAAAGTTTTGTAAGAAATAAAAAAGAGAAGTAATAAATTGCAAAAGTGCCAAAAAATTAAAGATTGCATTTCTAACTCAAATCACTTAATTGAATAAATCGAGTAGATATTAAAATCCTTGTTGTTTTTATAATTGATTTACACGGTGCTGATCGAGTACCTTGTTTGTTCCTCATTTTTTTTAAAGCTTAAAATAGAAAGATAAATTTGCATTAATGATATATCTATTTATATATAATATAATAGTTTCTATATATATTTCTTTATATATATAATAATAATAATTTCAATATGAGTATATTAAATTTATCAAAAATATGTCAGAATTAGTATCAGATTTGAACGGAAAAAAATCTATCAAATTAATTATTTTAATAATTATTTTTATCTTTAGATGAAATGACTTGTCGACACGAGATCTCGAAGAGACACTCACGGCCATCTCGTCCTCGATGCGAGTGACATTGAGCAAAGGCTTGATCTTCTGCCACAACTTCCACCACGGCCAGGTGCGGAGTTGGAGGTACTTCCTCAAGTTCCTCTGGACGACCACGAGAGCCAAACGTTGCTCCTGGAGTTTCTTGTACTCCTTACGAGATAGATAACCTCTGATATAAGCTTGCATCCAGGACACAATCTTGCCAAGACGCTCGTCACGAAGCTCCTCCATCTGACCCAGAACTCCGGCACGGAAGAATACCTATTTTTTTTTTTTAAAGCGAAGTGGAATAATTAAAAGAGTTCGTATATCGTTTGTAAAGACCTTTGATATACCTCGATTATTTTGAATGTGACAATAAAATTATCAATTTATGATTTATTAACAATCAAAGAAATGTATAATAATTAATTTTATACGTATTCAACAATACGAGAGCTCCTTCGATAACACATGTAATTAAAGTTCAAGAAATTATTAATTAAGAAAATTATATATATTTATTATGTAAATAAATAATTTTACGAATAATTTAATTTTTATTTAATTTATAATATCACTCGCTGGAAGATAATCGAGGTACATTGTATCAATTTTCACAAACTGGCCTTCCATGCCGCTTTTAGCTCAGAAAGAGGGTCATTATTCGACGATAGGAGGTAAATAGAAATTGCCTCACACTTCTCGAGGGATTGCACCACGCTGAAAATTGATTTGGCAAAGGTAACCTTTGTTAGCGTGACTGATGATAGCTCGTCATTAATTTGCTCGAACGAGGCTGTAAATGGTTAATCGCCGAAGCCACGCGGTGTTAAATTGACACTCTTCGGCGACGTTTAGTAGCCAACATTTTCGTACAACTGTAAATATATAAATATACAAAGAATGTGTCATAAATTTCCCGAAAATGCAAAATATTTCTCCAAATATCTAGAAGTTTTCAAGAATTTTACAATACATTTCTACTTTAAAATCCAATTTTGTTATTTTATCATCTAAACATTTCAATGCTGAAAGCTATCAAAATTTCTTTGAAATTGAAATATATATATGTTTTTTTTTTTTATTATATTCTGATGTTGGCGAATAAATTCGTCGACGATGTGAAATCGAACAACACGAAAATTTGCAAAAACATTCGCAGGACATCCAACAATATTTGAGGGAGCCTGTGAGCCATCTTCGCAATTTTCGTGCTATCTATGATAAGTCTGCGACAACATTTGCGCGTCGTGATGCTACTGCCACGACGTGGACCACAGCAGGTGTCCAATACCTTGGTGTGACCCATGCGGTACTGATCACTCTCCAGATTGATCGTGTCCAAGATGATCTGAGTCGCCTTTTGCGGCTCGCAAGGCTCTGGCACGGCATTGGCGCACAGAATTTTGTATCTGCGTTCATGGCCGACCGCGTCGTCAAGTGTTTTGCGGTTTGGTGGATTTGGTGGTGGTGATACATATTGGTATTTGACGATGTTCACAAAACAGACAGAAAAAAATCACCACGCCAAATTAGAGGTTTGTTGTATTATGGCTTCTCGTTGATGCAGAATCGAGAATACAGCGGATAGAGGGGGTGGGAGCAAGCATGGGCTGAGCCCCGAGTGGTATCCTTCAAAGATACTTTAGGGAGATCCATTTGATGTTGAACAAGGTAAAACATTAAATCATTAAAGCGCGAGATTTTTTACGAGTTTATTATCAAGAATTTATAAAATTTTTAGCGAAAATTGATAGATCGACACAAGAAAATTCAACAAATTTTAAAACAAACATAACTTTCATCGAAAAGGGTAGTAAAAATAATGTCAGATTCATTCTCTCAAATCCTCGCGCTTTAAAATACGTCATATTCTTATATCTACCTCCCAGTCGCTAAAGGGCATCGACGTATCAAGGGTCAAGTACATCAACGGACAATGGACGGACAATCAATTATGATCGACGATGCTAGAATGCTCGAAACTGTTAAATTGTTGCTGTATTATTAATTTCTTTATTACAAAAATCCGAATTTAAGAGCGAGAATTTCGATTATCGGACATCGTCGATCGCTTCAAAGCCGCGCTGAATTAAATCCTTGTTGACCGGAGCCAGGCCATTGCGAACATTGTGATCAAGGGAGGAAAAGGGTAAAACGTGCCTTGGTGTGTCCAAGACGATACATATCAGCATCGAGACCAGTGGACTCCAGAATAGCCGCGGCCGCGTCCTTGGGCTCCTTCGCCTTGTCGACAGCCGCGGGCGCCAAAATTTTGTACCTAAAGGGGTACCGGGGTATACGGGGTGGGAGCAAACGTGCAAACTAATTAATACTGGGGTTCTAAAAATGGATATTCGTAGATTTATACGTAGTTCTTCCTGTTGTTCTCCAATCGGTTCCCCTCGAACGCTACTTCATGATCTTTCAAACAAAAATTGGGACTTCATATACATGTAATACTCTTCGGGATCCGATTTTCTATTCTAATCGGGTATTCCAAACGAATTCAGAAACAGATACTTAATTGGTTTTCTCTTTCATCTCCGATGATTTACGGATCAAAATTAAATAGGTGACATTCGAATATACACGTGACATTGCATTCAATGAGGGGGAGCAACGTGCTGAATTCTCGAGGCAAGATTTCAACGTGGATCATCTTTAAATCTCGTCAGTGTATAAAAACAATTAATTAATTACAATTTTTTTAAAAATTTTAATTAATAACAAATTAATTAAAAATTTTGTTCATTTATTGCTATAAAATATGTGAGACCATAATATTAACAAAAAACTTAAATTCATAAGTTTTTATTTAAAAATTAATGATGCAACAATTGAATATATTTAATATTCGGCAATTTATCGTGCTCCTTGATATATGAAACAATATTTTTACCGTGATTTCTCAAAACGAGAACCTCGGAGTATCCACATGAAGAAATCTATCTCCTATTCCTCGAATATCAGGTATAAAAAATAGCTAGTCATCAGTTTAGAAACAACGGGACAAATCCATTTTTCTACTGGGGTACGTCAACTAGCCTTAGTATGACCGATCCTATAGCTGTCCGGATCAAGACCGATCTCCTCGAAGCACTTAGCCGCGGCGACTTTGGGATCGCTGTGGGCCGCCATTGTGGCTGGCGCTAAGATCATGTAACTATACGGTAGATAACATAAAGATCCGGTTACTACGTCTATGGAACACGAGGAGAATTACTTTTCTCGACATTCCTCTTAACTATAAACTCCTTCGCGTAAGAAATGTATCGAAAACATTTCGTCATTTTTTATGCAGAGAATTTAAATTAAAAAGTTATCTAGAAAAATATCAAGAAAATGGAAAGTTATTTCTTGAAATATTCTTTCCATAAAAATAATTATTCCATAAAAATAATTCTAACATTCTGAAACTTATCATTTCTAACTAATTAATCACTACGAAATAAAGAATTTAACCACTATAATCACAATTAAAATTATTGCTAAATAAAGTTATCGTTTAGGTAATACTATTTTATCAATGATTAGGAAAATCATTGATCATTTAAAGATCAGTTAATCATTTAAAAGGACATAATAATTAACTTAGTATAATAATAGCAATTTCTCTAACAAAAAATATAATAATATTCTTTAAATAATTTATGTTTAAACTCAAAAGAAATTGCTAGACTTTGCAGACTTTCGTAAACTATAAATTATTGTGACTGCTCAAGAATTGAGGAGAAACGATAAAATACTAAACATTAAAATAAATTCTAAGATTATATAGATACTTTCAATTCCTAATGATAAAAAATTTTTTGTAGTGTATCTAAAGTAATATATGCAAAAAAATTATCGTGTTTAAATTTAATTTCTTATGCTGTTGGCTTTTTGATTTTCCGAAAATAAATAGTCTAATTAATATATAAAAATAATAATAATATATAATATATAATTAATATATAAAAAAAATAGGCGATTCTCACCGTAGTTTGAAGTCAGGATACACCATTCTGTTGGGGAAACCTTTACGACAGATACGAATGCCTTCAAGTACACCGTTACAAGTGAGCTGATGCATGACCAGATGGGAGTCGATCACACCCGGCTGCTTCAACTCGTTGGGGATGATGCAACGGACAAAGTGGGGCTGGGTAGCACGTAGGGTAGTCATCAAATTGTTCAACTGCTCCCTGTAGGAGGACGATACGGTGGAGAAGCCACCACCTTTCTTGCCACGTCCGCCCTTTCCGCCGCCGCCGCCGCCAGCATCACCAGACTGACCGGGATGATCGGCGAAGATCTCCACCAGCAGTTTGTTGTTGGATTTCTTAAATTGGTCGACCACCGTGTCGTTCAGCGGGTCCTTGTTCTTCTCCAGCCAGCCGGTGATGTTATACGGTACCTGAAATCCAAAGAAGTTCTCAGCTTTCTTCCTAAAAATGCTAGAGAATTTGTGTCTCTTTGAACTGCAAACAATGATGATTGATAAAAATGATGACGATATAAATAATAAAACTATTAAAATTTAACTACGCTTTTTAAAATATATTCATTTCTTGCAAAAATATTATTTTTTTCTTTTTTCGTTAAAATAATGCAATATTAATGTTATTTTTGCAAAACAGATGGAATTTTACATTTGTTATTAAACAAAATAAATATTATTTTTTTCTAATAAAACCAATTCTGATTTTTTTAAATAAAATAAAACAATGTATTAATATTTTGATACAAGTAACTTATTAAATAAAATATAATAAGAAGAAAAAAATTTCGTACGTTGCCAGCATAATGGCCAATGGCAAAGTGGGCCGGTTGCTGACCCGGTTTGGGCGGCTTGGGCTTCAAATAATTAGGACTCTTGCCGAGATGGTTATTGTTCAATTTTTCCTCGAAGGTCTTATCGGTAGCTTTGGGGAACATAGACTCTTCCTCAAGAATGGAAAGGATACCCATGGGCTGTACCACG
Source organism: Pogonomyrmex barbatus (assembly GCF_055798465.1). NCBI lineage: Eukaryota > Metazoa > Arthropoda > Insecta > Hymenoptera > Formicidae > Pogonomyrmex > Pogonomyrmex barbatus. Next base: position 8,226,652 of record NW_028297171.1, on the reverse strand, counting down.
AAAAAAAAGAGAAAAGCATCAGTATCCGTTATGTCTTGATAAGTTTTGCATTTTCCAAGAGTAGCGTTACAAAATACACAGATAGAGTCTCGTTTGTTTCGTTAATTATGTAAATATTTTTTTGTTTATTTCGCGATATATTTTTGATATCAAAGTTCTACCAATAAAAAAAAGAAATGAAAATATTCTCGATATGTGATATATATCTAAAGCGTCTGCAAAATATTTTGCGCGCAGCAAATCTTCGTTAGTGTCCCAACTTTACTGAAAACAAAGGCTAAATACTTCGTTGATACATTTTGTTATCTACTTGCTCGATTCTGCGACATTAATATATCTTTACCTCTGCGACGGTTAATCAATTATATTTTCGAGCATAATACAATATTTATATAAATTAATTGCCGATTAATAATTAATCTTGCAGACTACATACAAGAAAAAAACCCCAACGCTACTCTTAGTATCGCATTATAATTCTACGATATGAATTTCTATGGACTCAGAGCGATACTTCGATGATTATTGCACTTTTGCAGATATTTTATTTTTCCTACATTCCAAAATATCGTGAAAGAGCGCAATTATTTTTTCGATATATCGATCTTTCTATCCATTAGAAACTAGGACTAATGTTCCGAATCTATCACGTAAATTTTCTGGATTTTTCTAAATCTTATTTAGAAGAAAAATTTATATATAAGAAATTATATGAGAAATTTTTGAAATATATATTTTTATTCAATTGTAATTTTTCAAAATTTTTATTTAAGAAAAACTTAAAACTTTTTTTAAAAGATACACAAATTTAATCGAATTTATTTAAATATGAATAATAGATACGTAGAGAGAAAAAAAGAGGAGAGAACAAGAACTCAACTCGCTCAATTAATTTAAAAGTTGAATTATCGTCCACAATTAAATCTTAAAATAATAATTTTTTAGGCACAATATAAGGAACAATCTTAAAATTAACAAAAGAATTTGCTATCGAAATTTTACGCATTAGATCCGAGACATTTATAAAATAAAAAGAAGATGCTATGTATGTACATAATTAACACACACAACGCGAGCAACAGTGACAGGAAGCACACAACATTGGCAAAATAACTACGAAGTAAAGCTGATCTCAAGCGACAGTTGGTGCGTTACTGAATCACAAGTGAGTGATCCAGAATAGTGAGTGATCGAGTCCGTGTCCCGCGCGGACCCATCGTTTTACCTTCTCGATCAGATTGATCGTCGGTTCCAAATCCATGCCGAAATCGATGAATGTCCACTGAATACCCTCGCGTTCGTACTCTTCCTGCTCGAGCACGAACATGTGATGATTGAAGTATTGCTGCAGCTTCTCGTTGGTGAAGTTGATGCACAGCTGCTCGAAGCCGTTGAACTGCATTCGTTCATGCACCACGATGCACACAGGCACACAGCGAAGAGACAGAAAGAGAGAGAAAGGAAGAGAGCAAAAGAGAAAAAGAAATAGAAAACACAGAGACAAAAACGGGGGATGTACGCGATCAGCAGGACGTCATCCGTGTCTAGTTGGTAGGTCCTTCAATTGATCTTTCGATCGCTCGGCATCTCTCGTAGCGTGATCGAAGGTGATCTTCAAAATCATTTAGACGTAATAAATCGATCGAAAATGAAATAAATACTTGTTTCGCATTTTTGACAATTGAATATTATTTATATAAATTCTATCGCATAGACAAATTGCTCCACCTATCGATTAATGCGACGAGAGATGCTTAAAAGAAATAATGCTCGAATGAAAGTGTGACGGTAGAAAGTAGTGTTAGTGTTCGATCGAGCAGACAGACAAGACAGGAACACATTCAGCGCAGTGTGTTTTGAGCGTAAATGCTATTCAGAAGAATCCCGAATTTCCTCGGCGATCGGGATTGCGATCTGTCGATCCGCCTTGGCCGGGTGGTACCTTCTCGATCAGATCGATAGTTTGCTGGAGATCCATGCCGAAGTCAATAAATGTCCACTCAATGCCCTCGCGCTTGTATTCCTCCTGCTCGAGGATGAACATGTGATGGTTGAAGAACTGCTGCAACTTCTCGTTGGTGAAGTTGATGCACAGCTGCTCGAAGCTGTTGAACTGCTCGACCGAGTAGCGCAGCGGAGTGAACGGGGGTCCATGCGAACGGGGGGGTTTAAGCGAAGAACAGAGAAAAAAGAAACAGGGGGGAACAGCCGTCATTAGTGCTGTCTGATGACACGAGAGGAGAACGCTCGATCGATGATTTCGACTTGTAACTTTCATCGCTCGATTCCGGGGCGAGGGCGGAGGGAGAAAGTAAGTATGGTCGAAGGGGTGCATGTCGGTAGGGTGCATTCGATGTGCTCTTGGGGGAGGGGGGGGGGTTTATTTTTGATCGTGTCATAAAATTGAAAAATTTTTAAAAACCAAATACTAAATCATTTTCGAAAAATCTTGATATTAAAGAAATTAAATAATACAATATGTTTGAACTTAGAATAGAATTATTTAAAATATTAATAAATACATAAAAATATTAATCAATTTTATGTTGTGTGATATAATGTGATTAAATATTTCATGCGTATAGAATAATATATAATCACATTAATATATTAATCACAATTAATTAAGTTTAAGTAATTATACTGAATTGAATTTTTAAAAATTTTTTTAATATTGATGTAATTTAAATAAAAATAAGCAAATTTTTCAAATTTATTGCACGAATCAAAGACATTCGCTTGTGCCGTTATGTGCTAAATTAAAAACGTGGAATTGTGAAAAACACTGACAGTACATTCGTCGTGTTAGAATTAAATTTACCTAATTACAATTTATTAAATGGATAAACTTTCAGGGTAAGTTTTAGGATTGACACTCAATGTGCTTTTGCGTATGTGGGGCGGGTGATAGAATATAATCGCTGGGTCATTGTTTATCATTGATTATTAACAATTATCACTTTTTGAGTGAGCTAATATCTCCTTAAATTTAATCTTGCAGCTTGATATCGAATTTTTATTCTAAAATTCATTAATTGATATGACGCTGTTGTAACATTAAGCTTTCAAATTTTTAACAATTTGTCATGCAGTGCATGTCATAGGAGCTTTAGTGATGTTTGATAATCGTACAATTCGTCAATCGTATTTGATTGGGCACAATAAATCAATAATAAGCCTCATTGATTCATTGAATATTTCTTTTCCTTTTTCGTTTTACGATTCGTCCTGGTCTCTTCAGGATTGTGAACCGGACCCAGTGGATCGTCGAAGAAAAAATGATATTTGATTGTCGTTCAATCATTGAACGATTTTAAGGAAATTCTTCACGAACACGACATTAGTGCCGTTAATAATGTGACAGGACATTATAAGGAGCAACAGGGGGAAAAACGTGGCTTAGGCACCTGTACTAAGTACCTTCGGAAATTATGAGTGGCGTCTTCGTCATTCTCGAAGAGCCAAAGAGATTACGATAGACACAAGCTCGAGAAACCGGCAAAAATCAACCGGAAAGCAACATCAACAATTTGCGGGTCGTGATTCTTGCGAAGTCCCAGAAATCGATTCGTTCAAGCGACTCGTTCGATGTCTCGCTCGTTCGTCGTCCGTGGGATCGATCAGCTCCCAGGGTGCCGGATCGAGATGTTCAAACTTTGACTCGCAGTGACTAACAATACCTTCTCGATGAGCTCGATACAAGCTAATAAGTCCATGCCGAAATCAATGAACACCCAATCGATGCCCTCCTTCTTGTACTCCTCTTGCTCGAGCACAAACATGTGATGATTGAAGAATTGCTGCAACTTCTCGTTGGTAAAGTTGATACAGAGCTGCTCAAAGCCGTTGAACTGCCATTTTTTTGCATTTGCGTATGTAGGCGCGTGACAGGAATAAGAGGCGGTAGACAGATGAATAGAATAAGGAAGAAATAAAGGAGGAAGGGAGAGAAAGACAAAAATTATTATCAATAAAACAAACATTTCAATAGAGTCAAAGTGTCATATGTGTCATATGTGTTAAGTCTGATATTTCTAATTTTTTTGTTAAATATTAATTAAAAAATTGATTATTTTTAAAATTGCTAGATTTTATTTTAATCTCTATAAATAAAATGTCCGAATAAATTAAATCATTTTATTTTACTTTTAGCTCTTATAATCTTAATAATATAATTATTACAAAGAAATTTAAAAATTTAAAAAATTTCCATATTCGATCTAAAAGTTTTCATAATTTTTTGTAATTAGTAAAATATTTGCGCATAAAACATTTTCTTTTAATTTTAAATTAATATTTCTTCCGTAAAAGTGAAACTGAGATAAGATCTCGATATTCTTAAAAATTTTGCCTTTGACATAAAGGAGGGAGCTACAACTAAAACTAGCCTAAGCGGAATGCGACAGGAAAGCTTGCTTGTTGAAACAACATATGCGGCCGAAACCGCGAAATCGACGACACAAAAAGAAAGAAAAGAGGAAGAAGGATTTGGATGGATGGAAATGATTGACGACAAGAAAACAGTGGACGATCACTTTGTTTCTAGGGAATAAGCGTTAGAGTGGCGGTCTCCTCTGATCTGTGATAAATCATCAGGGATTTCCGCGTGCTATTAGCTATCTCTCAATTCTCGTGTTGTATTATTAGCTCGTTATTCAGCTTTGAGCTATCTTGTTCTCTTTCACTTCCGGCCGAACCCGTCCGCCGGGTTTTTACTGGCCCGGAATCGATCGATCCGTTCTATTGTACCTTCTCGATCAGATCGATACATGCGACCAGGTCCATGCCAAAATCTATGAAGGCCCACTCAATGCCCTCTCTCGTATACTCTTCTTGTTCGAGGACGAACATGTGATGGTTGAAGAACTGCTGTAGCTTCTCGTTGGTGAAGTTGATGCAGAGCTGCTCGAAGCTGTTGAACTGTTCGAGAGCAAGAAACAGGCATGCGTATGTGTATGTCATTTTGTTCTTTTTTTTTTCCATCGTGTCTTGGCATTTTTTTTTAGTTTTTGCAGGTCTTTCGTCCTGTTTCTTTTAAAGGATCTCTTACACACGTCTACGTGTCGGTCGAAATTACAAAATTACCCGAAGTTTCAGTTCTCAGAACGATTAACATATGTAAAAATATTCTTGCTAAAGTCTTTTTTCTAAAATAATGAATTATATACATATTATCTTATAAAAAAACAATATATAATAATATATAACTTTTTCTTCATTAATACTTGAAATTGATAAGATAATTCTGATATTTCAACCCATTATGATTTTTAATGAAATTAATGTTGAATTATTTAATTCTTTTTTTCTATTAAACTTCTTAATTTTGTGAAAATAAAAGACAGATTTGATTTGCACAGTTAATCGATTCGAAATTTCGAGTTGGTAGGTCTCATTACGAGGAATTTTATCTACAGGTGTATTCATAATACGAATCGGTGGTGTTGGGCACCGTTTATTGCTGGGACAGATTGGTATCAATCGTATCGCGACCTAGCACGAGGTCGTTCTTTCGGGAGTTCAAAACTTATTATCAGAAACTGTTTAAATAACTTGTTTTGTCTTGTTTTGTCCAGAATCATCCAATCGATTCATTGATAAGATACAACACACAAGATTTAAAATCTAACTAAATTTAAAATTAATTAACAATATTTGATATTTTTTTAACTAAAAGATTATTATCTTATTTTTGTAGAAATAATAATATCATTTGATTATTCTGGACACAACTTGCAGGTCTTTTTTTCAGATGATATGAGATGTCTGACCACAAACAAATAAATTATTGAAAAAATGTGTATGCATTTAATTTGTAATAAATAATCAAATCATGTTCTATTCTAATTTGTTCTCTGTTCTAAATTTATAATTAGCTTTGATCGTGCTTGTGATCAGATATTTTTGAGTGAATTCCAAATATGGGGGTCCAACAATATTAGTCTGCTTCCAACAATTACCATTACCAACTCAATTATATCAACGGGGAAACCAATGTAAGAAGGTTCTTGCACGATCCTGACCGTCCTGTTTGCTAATGGACAGTTAAATATACGTGCTTGATTCAAGAAAAAGGGGCAAGGGGCGAGTAGTTAATCATCTTTACACAATGTTTACGCTATGTGAAGTCCACTGTTTCGATGATGACGATGATGACAATGAATATATTCCTTCGATGAATAAAAAGATAATCCTTTTACCTTCTGGGCGCAGTTCCATTCTTTGAATCGGATAGAGCGAATGAGTATTCTTCGGGGCATCTAAGAACATCTAACAGCACTCTCTAAAAGAATCCCTATCCGAATCATGCCGTTTTGATAAAAATCTGGGGTTTCTAATCAGAGAAATTTCGCTACTTCTATAATGGCGTGCAGAAAAATTCGCGGCAATCGAAGAGGGATTTTTCGAAGAGGGACATCATGCGTTTTTTACCAGAAAAACAAATAATCTACGATACTCGAAACTATCTATCTATATTAAAATACGAAATAATAATTTTTTCTATTTATACTTGAGGTTAATTAATAATATAATAAATAGTAAAATTGTAAAAATATTAATAAAACTTAAGGAATCATCACATCCAATAAAAATTCACAAATTTGTTTCGGGGTAGTACGGATATCTATTCGGGTGATCAACGAAACATCTAACTCATGGAGGTTCACAATATTCCAAAAGAGACATCCAAGGAATTGTCGATGAAATTACTTAATAAAAATAAATATCTCGAGTTCATTCAGGATACATCCATTCCAGGGTTTAACTAACATCTAAGTTCACATCTAAGTTTATATTGGGGGCTATGGCATCCCGAAGGAGCGATAATGCATTTCTAGGGAGGACAATTTACGAAGGTCTGAATCATCTTTTGGAGAAATTCATATCGAGATTAACAATTAACGATAAGATTAAGAACGTGCGGGACTTAAAATGATCTATGGATCTCCTAGAGAGATCGGAAAGCGAGATGGGAGGAGGGCGGATCGATCGTTCACCTTCTCGATCAACTCGATACAAGCTAGCAAGTCCATGCCAAAGTCAATGAATTGCCAGACGATGCCCTCCTTCTTGTATTCCTCTTGCTCGAGGACGAACATGTGATGATTAAAGAACTGCTGCAACTTCTCGTTGGTAAAGTTGATGCAGAGCTGCTCAAAGCCGTTGAACTGCGAGATACCGAGGTATCGAGATATAATTACGGATTTACCGAAAGAAATTTCTTGACGATTTCTTCGACGAAGATTTGATATCACACCTCGTGAATCACGATTTACTTCTCGTCATGCTCGATTTTGAGTGTCTTTCTTTCCTGTTTTACTTCATCGTGGGGGGAAAAGTGAAGTCTGTATAAATCGAAGATGCGAAGGATTCTTCACATCTTCGATATTTTCTTTTTCCATGTGTGTTTGATTTCAGTTTCGTTCACATCGACGATTCGATAGAGAAGCTTTATCGAAAATTATTACCTTCTCTTTCTTATATTTTCTATTTTGATATTATACAAAATGCATCAGAAAAAATATAATAATAACCAAAAAATCAATATTATTGATCATTAACGAATAAAATAAATTTAATCAATTGAATCAATAGATTGAAAATTAAATTTGCTGTTAAAAGTTAAGTCGCAGCAATATATAATCGCGTCTGTTTCAATTTATTTATTTTTTTTTAATATATAGTATAAAAGATAAATAAAAACTGTTCTGTTGTTATATAAATTTTTCAGGGTTTACTTCGTATAAAACAATTTCGACAAAAATAATCTTTAATGATTCTAAAAGAGATAATTAATGATGAAACAACGGAACATAAACTATTAAAAATTTTAAATAAAGTTTTGCGAACTTTATGCAAAAATCGTCGATGATCACGTTACGTAAATACGTATATATATATATATATATATATATATATATATATATATGTGCGTTTATATATTTGTGAATCGCGGTTCGGAAGAAACTTACGTCAAAGATCTCGAAACCGGCGATATCCAGTACACCAATGAAGTGCTGTCTCTTCTGCTTGGTATCCAGGGTCTCGTTACACTTCTTCACCAGCCACTTGAAGAGCCTGTCGAACATCGCCTTCGACATGGCACCCACGGAATAGGTTACTTGATCTTTGTTACGACCCTGGGTGACGAACTCATTACCGACCTTGATCCTTGGCTTCAGCAAGTTCTTGTAAAGATCGGCACAGTCGCAGCCAAGCAGCTTGGCCACACGTTCACCTTCCTGAAGTACAAAACATAATCATTCCTTTCTTGTTTTCTTTCTCGTTATGCAAATGTCTCTGAAGCAAAATTTATAATTCTATAATGTATTGATTTAGAAAATTCTAATCTTCTTAAAATATGGAAAATAACTTTTTATAAAAAAAATAAACAAAAGCAATTAAACCGTTATGTCAACGATAGTTTAGTAGCTATTTAAAGTTCATACTTCAGTGCCATCGGCTTCAGCCTGTTCCTCACGACCCCTTTGTTTGAATTTCATGCCACCCATGTGCATGACGGCCGCGGTGATCTTGTAGATGTCATCCTTCTCTTCCTGGGTGAAGCCCAACACATCGAAAGCTTGCTGTTATCGAAAAGAATCCTCATTAAATTTTTGTCTTGCCGATATTTTTATGTTAGAAATTGTTCTAAATTACGAGGAGTTGATTCGCAAAAAAAATTGTGAATTTTCCCGTTTTTAAAGTCTTTTACGCTATTTACAATTTTGTTTTACCAGAAACGAAAAAGCGAATGATACATTTATTAGTCAATTCTGAGATATAATTTAACATCGCTTTTTCGTTCATCATAAATCGAATCCAACAAAGGGACTGTCATTAAAAAAATGACTATCCCTTGTTACTCCTCTAACAAGAGTCTAGCTATCAGTTTGGCTGAACTTACTTACATGGACGAGCAACAATTAATGGAAACACACGAGGACAACACAAACAGCGTTACGCTTCCAAGCACGACGAACAATCGATATATGTAATTTATTACATTATAAATCATTCGGCTACGCATGTGGAAGCTGCATGAGAAAGAAAAGAAAAGAAGAGAGAGAAAGCTAGCGTGGCACGAAGTTCGATTTCACCGGAATGTCAATTGAAAAGCCAATTATTTTACATCAGAGAGCTTATTTTAACTCATTTAAAAAATAAAGATCTTAACAAATTGTATGACAATGTTACCAATAAGTTCTCTATATTTGTATCTTAATTTTTTAATATATATTCAATATACACACAAATAAAAATAAACTTTTGAATTGGTTAATTTTACCGAGTATTATAAGTTTCATTGATTCTTTTTTTAATTGAATTAAGATTAAAATTAATCAACATTGAGATCAAAACTGATTGTCAAAGTTCACTTCAAATTGTGAATTAATCTATTTTTTGTTTATCTTTAATTTTGAAAAAAAAATTGATTAATATTGGCGAAACCGACTCAAAGCATTTTTACAATAAGCAAACTAAAAAGCAGAAGCAAAGCTTATTATGTGGCTATAGCACTTTTTTTTTCTAAGCTCCGGATATCAACGCGAATTAACACTGTCTACATAGTCTCTTAGGATTACGAAGTGCTAGAAAAAGAATAAGAAGAAAAAGAAGAAAATTCGAAGAAGACAATAAAACTACTGATGAGGTTGATCTCTAGATCGCACTCATCGCGAACTTCTTTCTGATAAAAAGGCCTTCAGAGTCATACAAAATCGCCCTCTTCAGGGTCAGCCTGAATAATTCCTCGCGGTCTCGTTTCCAACCCCCTCGCTCTTTTGAGGGGCAGCTTGGATCTCCTTTATAAAATTCGACTTCGCTCTCGATCGATGAAGAATCGCTTCCTCGAGGCTGCGTTTCTGATCAAATCTATCAAAGTTTCACCTAGGATGGAACTTCTCACAAGAAAAATAACTACCATAGAAGGGGAAGGGACGAACGAATCAGTTGTAAACTATTAGGATATGATATTTGAAGTATCGCTGAATTTCTTCAAGTCGACATGAAAGAAAATTTTTTTCATTGCTCCAGGTTAAAATATTGGAGTGGGTGAAAGAATAAAAGAGGGAGATAATACTCTACTATCGAAAGTACTCGAAAACATCGTATTATTATGTACATAGTAATTATGCATAAACGATAATGTAGCAACAATTTATCAAAATTTATCAAAATTATTTGAACATATATAGATGTAATTTTTTATTATTTTATTTTTAATTTTAAATTTTTTAAAATCACAAATCATGTTTATGAAATTATTTACATAAAACATAACAAAATATAACTACATTAAATAATATATAAAAGATTAAATTGAAAATTTATATGAAATATAGTAATCTTATATCACAGTTCTTAGCAAATTTATACTTACTTAAATTCAAATTAATTAATAATTTGAATATATTTAAATAAAATAAATTCAATCTGTTCATTTATATTCTTAATATCTTTGTTTTTTAAAAATTAAAATATAAGAAATTTAAAAATACTAAAAGTAATACTAAATATATTAAATATATAAAAAATATAATTGATTATCATTCCTTTAGTTTAATTAATATTTAAAAGTAATCAAACAGCAAAATTAATAAAAAATTTTTTGTTTTAATTTTATAATTATATAAATAAAAAAAATATATATATGCTGTTGCCTATTATCGTCTGCATTTTGTAAAAGTATAAAAAATCAATATCTGGGATAAAAAAACAACAACGACATCAATCTTCGAAAAATCATCTATCTTTTTAATATTAAACAAATATCATAAATTTAATGTCAATTTTCATTTTCATAATAAACTATCATTTTAAAATTTATTAATTAGATATTTAGATTTCTTGATTAACGTCGTTGATACTAAATACATGGATTCATATGTCCAAATGATCTAAAGATATAGGATCAAATTTCTACAGAGCAAGAGGGAACATCTTTTTTTACAATCGGGAGGAATCATCTAAGGACTTACGTCCGTCAGCAAACATTCCTCGCCATCGTCGACGTTGGGGATCGTGATCTTTCCTTGGGACACGTTGACATAATCGTATATGTTGTTGGACAAGAAACATATATCTGTGAAGCATTTCGAAGAACAAAGTTGCAATTTCAGAACTCGTTTCTGTCTCAACACACAGTTTCTCTTCTGAGAATTATCATTTTTCCGATTGTTGTTCTATCCATTTTATCCTTGATCTATCAGTAGTTATCAACTTATGACATCGATTGTAAATCAATTATGCTGTTAATTTTTGAGACTCAAAAATCCACATAAAAACTCTTTTGATTACACACTTTTGATCACACATTTCAAAAATATTTATAAAAATTTAAGTTTTAGATAATATGTCTAATAACAAAATATATTTTTCTTCTCTAAAAAATATTTATTTTTTTCAATAATTATCTTTTTATTTCAATAATAATTCAAAAAATTAATTCTTTCAGTATTCCGCAATAAAAAAAAACTTTCTTGTACTTTAACATTACTTCAATTTTAATTCTTAAAAAATTATATCTTTTTAGAAGATGATTGAGTCTCAAAAGGATGGGAAAAAAACGAAGAGATTCCTATGGCATGTGCGAGCGCGCATTTTCAACAGCCTGATATGGGACGAGCGATATAATTGTGAGATCAGCATATCGGGGAGCGGGTAAATGGAGGCGATAAATTCCTATTTTAACAGAAGAGAATATTTCTTCGTGGGGAAAGTCTCGCGCTCCCAATCTCCCCGCGCCTCGATTGCGGCAGCAGGCAGCTTTCGCAGGCGGGGGGCGAGGGAGGGGGTGGCGAATCCTCGGCCAAACTTCAGCACCATCTTGCTCAATAAAAAAATAATTCTTATCTGCCTAAACTAGACGAAAGTTTAAAATTAAACCATAAAAAAAGTATGTAATTAATTTTTTTTTAAATATAGTTTGTTAATTAACTGAATCAGGAGACACGGTAGTGTCTCGGGTGTCAAATCAAGATCAACCGATATATATAACTAATTACAGTAATCATCAAAATATTTTATTTTATTGATTTAAATATTAATTGAAGTAATTTCTTTCTAAAGCTTTTTAATGTTTTTTTCCACAACAAAAATTGGTCCAATAATTAATATTTAATTAAGAAATTTTACAAAAACCCACAAGAAAGTCTGAATTTCGCTGAGATTCGAAGACACCCTGGGGCCTGGACTTACGTCCGTTACTTCCATGTCCTCGCCGTCGTTGACTGCAGGAATTCTGGTCTTACCCTGGCTAATGTACCAATAGTCACCGATCCGGTTGCTCAGCATGGTCATTTCTGTATTAGTTCGTTCTTTTTTCCGGTGCTCAATCTCGTAATGGGCAAGCGAACAATCATGGTCATCGTCGACATTTACAGTCGATTTTTATCATTATATAAATATATTTCTCTTTCTTTTTAGAAAATATTTTCTTAAATCAAGTAACAAATAGATTTATAATTAATTTGGATATTTTAGATAAAAAAATGATTGATGTCGTCGATGTTCATGACAGAAGAAATATAGCAAATTATTGGCTCGCTGAAAAAAATGATAATGCGATAGAGAAGAAGAGAAAAGAAAAAGATAGAAGAGAAGTTATATACAGATGTCCGCATGTGACGCTGTAAGAATATGTTCTGTTAATCACATGATACATTGAAGAGCTGCAATGGAAAAAGAGCAAAGAGAAAGAAAGAAAGAGATGAACAGGAAAAGAGAGAGAAAGAGACATCGAAAAATCTAGCACATAAAAAGAGATAATAGCACAGATAAATATCTTCACGGACACAAAATACAGAATAAATGTGTAAGTATAAGCTGACACAAAAAATCAAAATGTATAAAAAAGAACCATCACTCGATAGTATTCATTGAGCAATGACACTTTTCCGGAAGCGATTACTATGTACGGAAAGATGACAATTATGTACACAGAGGAGCTAGTGCTTAGAGTATTGAACCAGCGAGCTTCGAGAATAGAAATTCGTATACAAAATGGAATAATTGATATATCAATTTTAGAGATAAGTTACATGTAAATTATATAAGTAGAAAGTATTTTTTTTTAAAACAAAAAATATAAAATATGGAATAATAATTACTTAATAAAAATAAAAGAAAAGAAAAAAGTTTAGTGTATCTGAACACATCAATTACATAATATTACATAAATCTGATAATACAACAAAAAAGATATAAAGTAAAATATACTGCATAATTATACGTTAAACAGTAATTAATTCATTACAAAAAGCAATCTAAGCAAAAACAAAAACTTTCAAAAATTTCTTTAATTTCGTTTATTTCGAAATAGAATTTCTTTTACTGGGGCGATTATTGATGCTGGCTGGTCCAGATCGTTGCACTTACATCAGTAACGAAAAGCTCATCGCCGTCATCGAGGCCAGGAATCGTTGTCTTGCCTTGCGATACAAAGTAGTAGTCGTTGATGTTGTTGGACAGCAGACACATCTCTACAGGGTGACCAGATAAAAAGAAAGAAAACATGCAGGTGAACAACCGATGGTGGGCCATGTTTCCTGCTGGCTTTCCATCGTGCTACCTAAGAGGGTAATATCTACAGGGAGTCTATGAGAATCCGAATCTGCGGATTCTTTCAACTGCGTGTGTCTCATAATAGAGAAATATTGGCAGGAAAAGAGGAGATGCCACCTGTACATCAGGGGTTTATCAGCTTGATGAAAAAAAATCATCAAATCGTCTATCTACTTCAGAAAAAATTTTTTTCTTTCTCAAGTATATTTACTTAAATTACGAAAATCTTTGTGTTGCAATATTTTATGTTATTAATAAGAGAGATCACAAAATTTATATCAAGATCTTCTTAGAATTTTAAAAGTTCAACTTAATTTCCAATTATAATAATGTTTTGAAATATTTTCTTGAAAATTATTCAGATATAAATACTTCGTCAATTTTTTTTTTACAAATTTCTATAAAATATGTATTAAATATTTTTACGCACTTAGATTCTCAATAAGATTGTTTGAAAACTTCTTTTTGAAATTAGAGTTAACGATTTATGATTTTTTCATCCACAATATCAGCACTGGTACTACTTGAATACTTCCTACGTTTGTAAAGTACATTTCTACGGTATAGCTCTGCAAAATACCGCTACTCCTTCTGCGGATTGCGCCTTGCTAGGATAAAATTATATACAAAATGTCTCAGCTCTCACAACGGAGAGATCTACTATACTAACACACTGTTCTACGAAAGATACATGGCTGTTATCATTATCAAATTTCTATCTTGGAATAATAATTTTATTTCGTCTTTCTTCTGAGAAAGTAAAGCCAAGTTTTATTTTAGTCTTAGATGACATTTATTATATATTTCAATTTCAAATTTACCAGTTATTGAAAATGTTTTTTTATTATAATTAGAATATTCAATTTCTAAAAATGTACGCAGAAAGTAAATTTTTCAATATGAAATATTCTTTGACTAAAATTTTTGCAAGTTTGTTAAAATCTTATATATTTTTTTTGTTTCGAAATTATAAAGGACATCAAACGTGATTAGATTTTAGTAAATATTATAATTGTACTATCTAAAATCCGATTAAGAAAATTGACCTCGACAGACATGTTCTTTCGCAATACCCCGTTCTAGAGGCGTTACGAATTGCCTGCTACAGTTCCTTCAGGCAACGTGATATATGGTTAATCCAAGAAAACCACCAACTGTGGCCGAGTCTAAGGTGCCATGTACAAGAGCAATAAAAATAAACGAGAGGCGAGAATCCTGCGATGTTTGTCATCGTCAGATCCTTACGTCGGTCAGCAGACACTCCTCGCCGTCGTCGACGTTCGGGATCGTTGTCTTGCCCTGAGATACGAAGTAGTAATCGTGGACGTCATTCGATAGGAGGCACATTTCTGCGTGGAATGAGGATAATTTGACAGTGAGAAATTTTGCTGATGTGCGAAAGGAAAGAGGGCGACTCTCCGGATGGTTATTACATCCCGAATCATTCACGCGCAAACCTTTTGTTCTTCCAGGCTCCGTAACACCTGTCTCATCTTTCCGATCTGATCTCGTTATTGGTGAGAGTGTTCACGAACGCTCCGGAAATAATTGCTACCTCAAGAAAATTAATTATTTTCCTTAAAAAAAAAAACAATTATATATTATGTTAAATACAGCAAAAAAATTAATTTCTTTATTAACGGTTACTACCAATATTTTATTTGTAATTAATATTTCATTTGTAAATTTTTTACTTTTCTCGAGATAGCAATAATTTGTCAGAATGCTCCTAGGGAGATAGAAGATAATTTGTAGGAATCGACTTGAGAACCCTGTTTAGATTCGACCGGATTTCACTTTCTTTCTCGCGAAATATTGATGATCTTACCCTTTAGTCCCTTGACTGATCCGGACATCATTTGATAGAAAATGTGGTAGGAACGCTCGAGGGCCTGTTGAGAGATGACACGAGCCTTTTCCAGCAGATCTATATAAAAAAGAAATTATTTTAATACACTTTACGTGAAAAAATATATATCTTATCTTAAAAAACCTTCTATAAAAAACTTTGCTACAAAAAATTAAACGAAATTACTTCGTCTTAGTAAACAGTCATAACTAAGAAAAGACGTCACATCGCCATACATTGTCGTTCATAGCATGAGATTGAGCAAGGAAGTCACGACGATGACGCGAGTGGAATTTAAGCCAAACGAAACGAAATGGAGCAGTTGTAAAAATAACCGGACGCAATCGAAGAACGGCCGACGCGGCGATGCAAATTGCAAATCGACGCCAACTGCGATGTATGTTTGCGTCGTGCCGATAATAAAACGCGTTCGTCTTCCGTCACCTTGACGTGACTACTAAACACCGGACGTGATTAATTGCGTAAAATTAACAACTGCACGATGATTTTTTTCTTTGAAATTTCGTGCATCGAGTCGGCGTTGTTTCGAGGATATATCGAGTGAGATACTTACAGGTCTCGATATCGGCACCGGCCAGTTTTCCAGAGGGGCCGAAGTGAATACGAATGAATTTACCCTGTCCAAGAAAAGACGGAAGCATAATTAATCCTTTTGGCTAAACAATCATTTGTCACAATAAGTCGTTATCAGTAAATTTATTTTCCTATTTCTAATCAAACTTTCTTACTTTTCACAAATTAAATAATTCTACTACGACAAAATTAAAATAATAATATCAAAGATAAAATAATAATTATATATACCGAATATATAATTTAATAAAAATATAAATTAATCTTATTATTTTCAAATTAAAAAAAAACCCATATTTTCGTAAATAGCTGCTTTCTTCTCATTTAAATTTTCCGAATAGTTAACTTCCTCGTATGCAATTTATTCAATCGTTTATCTCAGCCAGATATATTACTGCTATTTTATCTTATTGGACGCTTCGTGTATTAAGCGCGTTAAAATAGAAACACTTACGAAACGAGAGGAGTTATCGTTACGGACGGTCTTGGCGTTACCGAAGGCCTCCAGGACGGGGTTAGTCTGGACGACCTGGTCCTCTAGAGAGCCCTTCTTCTGGGTCGGGTCATCCTTCTCTTTCTTGGTCGAAGCACCGACGGTAGCAAAGTACGCAATTACTTTCTTCGTGTTCTCAGTTTTTCCGGCACCAGACTCACCGGTGATCAACATAGATTGGTTCTCACTGTCTGTTAGGGGTGAGAAAGACATAGATTTCACATAAAACGCACAAAATAACGCGGAAATCAATAAAAATAGTATACCTTACAAATTAAATAGTCTTTCAAGATAAAAAAAATATCCTCAATAAAATTATTTTAACAATTTATTCGATTGTTTATGCTAAATTAATGTAGCTTAATTATTATGAAAAGATCACTTAATCTCTTAAATCTCTTTTCTTAACATGACTTGTTCCAACAATATCGTGTTAATACTGTATCACAAAACTGTTCGCAAAATTATGAGCTTCTACATACTGGTAAGCATATTGACGTAGGCTCCATCAGAAATGGCGAAAATGTGCGGCGGCACCTCACTACGCCTCTTGCCGCGGTACAATTTGGCGCACCTGTGGGTGTACACGGGGAATCTTTTGTAGGGATTGATAGCCACGCAGAACAGGCCGGAATAAGTCTGTAAAGGTAGAGAGATCAACGATCATTCAAAGCTTGATCAAGTCGAAGTATCAAGCAACGTTCCATGGCTCAGCCACTCTCTGCGGTTCGCCAGGACGAAGATTTCTCAATTCTCGATTGTTTCACTCACACAATCGTAATAACGTGCACAAAAAATTGTCAACAGATTTCAGTCATTCAAATTTCTATGAAAAGTTTTGTTTCGAATTTCAAATAGCTGAAATTTGTTTACAAAGTATGTCGTCGATAGTATCTGATTATTCTTTTGTCAAAAAAAAAAATTTATGTAAGGATGTAATTATTAATATATTTGTAAAGTTCAAAATTTACAAAAAATTGGCAAATATAATTTAATCATTGTATAAAAATTGTTATACGGATATTAATTCATTAGAGCAATTTAAAAATAATCAAATAACATATCGACGATATTGATGAAATGTACATACATCATATGTACATACATATATACATAAAAACGAAAAACATGATGAACGCCGATGCAGGAACAGTCCATTTCTCTGGTGGATGCGACTCGCGTCTCAAAACGAGAGCATCCTTCGGGATTCTACTCTACGGAACCTAGATTCTACAGCGCATTCAGTTATATACAATATGTGGAATTTCATAATATAGGGAGAAATGCAAAGATAGAGCGATAGAAGAAATGTCGATTGCACATCTTGTGCGAATTAGAAAAAAGTTGATTATAGTAACGAACTTTTTTCTTTTCAAGAAAAGATGATAAGATATTCTATTTGATATTTTCTCGACACAAAGAGATTTATGACCGATGGAAAATCACCAATCTGGAACGGCGATTTCCAATCGTAGAAGAATCACAAAATGTCGCGACATGTCATTGTGCTTTATGCGACGACGTCATTCTCTCATTAAAAAACAAAAGACAATCATGCATCTTCCAGCGATGGAAATTTGAAATAAACATCAAAATCAACGATAATAAAAATAATTAAAAAATTGATAAAAAGCCAGGAGACGTAGCACGTCATGGTGCTTTGATAACATCATCCTCTTACAAAAAAAAAAAAATAAAAAGGAAAAAAAATCATGCATTATTGAATGGCAAAAATGACAAAAGGCCTTCGTTCGCGTGGCAGAAAAATTGTCGTCGAAAAAGAAGAAAAGGAGGAAGCAGGAGCGGAACGTCGACTTTATGACATATCGTCCTATTTACGACCTCCTGCATAATATCTGTGCATCCTGGCGAGCTATTTGTCGCGGATGATGAAAAGAGCTTTGTAAAATAAAAGCTGAAGGACCTTCCGGGACATCGCGGGACGCGTCCTAGCGTTTTGAGCGACGAACCGGTCCTTCGAAACACCACAGAAATTCTGAAGAGATAATGCGAGAGTCGCGCGGCGGCTCGCAAGTAGAGGAGGGACACTCGAGGCCAGACAAAGCCAGACAAAGCCCTCCTCAATCCTCGGGACGGAGGAGAGGAGGGTACGAGCATCTCTCCGTTGCGAGCGAGGCCTTACGTAGATGAGCTTGGCGTAGTAACGTTGCTTCAAGTTGTGGAGGACCGAAGCATCGTTGAGGTAGGTCAGATTGGACATGTCCTCGCATTTCTCGTACTTGGGCGGGTTCACTTGCTGCAGCTGGTCCTTCTTGAAGTCCTTGGTCTGTCATCGGTCCAAAGAGAGAAAGAAAGAACGCATTAGTGGTGAATGGCCACGACAATCGACTTACGTAGATCAGTTTGGCGTAGTAACGCTGCTTCAGATTGTGCAACACCGACGCCTCGTTCAAGTAGGTCAGGTCGGCCATATCTTCGGCTTTTTCGAATTTCGGCGGATTCACTTGGGACAGCTGGTCCTTGCGGAACTGTTTCGTCTGCGCGAGCATTTTCCTTTTCTTTCTCTTTCTCCTTTTTCTTATCACAGTTACGTATCAATCGAGCAATTTTGTTATCAATCTCTCGGATTAAAAAAAGACGAGAGATGGAGAACACTTATCAGGCAGAACTATTATCTTCATTTAAATTTATTTGAAATTTAAGAATCAAAACATCTCGATCATGTGAATTTGCGAAGATAAAGGAGAATAGAAAAAAGTTGAATTGAATTGATGACCAAGTATAGAAATTGACAACATATTTAATATTAAAAAATTATTCTTTATATTCATAAAATAAAGTTTAATAATTTTACAAGACATCGTTTTCATTTTTTATTTTATGATTCTAAGTTTATAACATTTAATAATTGAATATATATTTATATTTAATAATTGAATATATATTAGTATTTATTTTATAACTTAATGAACTGTAAAAATAAAATTCAAATAATTAAAAAATGATAATAATAAAGATATTTATAATAATGCTAAGAGAAATTCAAGAAATATTTTAATTTAAGAAAAAATTTTGAAGCTTTATTAAAAGAATGGTAATAAAAAGAACTTTACCAAATTTAATCAAGTTAATCAGATTTATAATTGCATCCAATTACTTTTAAATTATAATTGTTTCATTGTATATATTTTACTGTGACATCTTTATCTTTATAAATATTTTGTTACAAAAAAATTGCGTGTTTCTTCTCGATCCTAAAATAATTTTATAAATACTTTTAAAATGTAGTAATATTATATATTAAAAATATCTTTAATATATTTTCACTTTATTAAATTAACATTTCTTAAATTAAATTAAATACTGGGATTTATGTATCATATTGTTAATGTGATTATTGTGAATATAAATCATTCTGCTTTTTGTGTTATTTCGATTTATCGTTAGAAAAGAGTTATAAAAAGAGTTAATCTAGAAATGGGAAGCTGTGCTAAAGGTGCCGATAAGAAACGGAATAAAACGGAAGGATTTTTCTACTTTGGCTATTGCATAAAGAGGATTTTTGGCAACTATCGATATCTCTATTTTTCCATCTTTCTCTCTTTTTCTTTCTCTCTGTCTCATGTACGGTGTTTCTCTCGTAACGTTTCTCTCTGGTCAACCGGCACACGGTTGCTGTTCTAAAAATACATTGACCCGCGTTTCGAGAAGTGGCGTTTCGGCTTATTATTACGCCAGGCGTTAGCGACGGCAATTCTAACAATAGCGTTTGGGCTTACAGTCGTAACGAGGTGATGCGCGAGGCGACACGGGTTTGCTGAACCATTATGTAACAGTCCATTATGTTACGCAGAGACACGGATATCGAGGCCGTTTATTTGCGATTTCGTCTCGAGAGTTCGGGCATTTTTATTAAAACGAAAAAGCGCGGCCGGAAACGCGTGAAAACAAGCAATCAATATTGAATTCATAAAATGATTCATGCGACCGAGATGTGATCCGTAAAATGTTCAATCAATAACATACAGCGTGCGGTTTATTTATTTTCTAAACGTGGAATGCGAGAGAAGAAAAGAGAGAGGCGGGAAAAGAAACTAAAATAGAAAATACTGGAGGTGTAGATAATAAAATTATGTAACATTATTTCAGAAATACAACTCTCTCTCACGAATAACAATATTACGTAATAACATACCAAATTATATAAAAAAAATAAAAGAAAAGATGAAGTAACATAAAAACCTGGCAAATTTTCTATGCTTAATAATTTTTTTTTCAAAACGATATTGCAGATTCATATAAACATCTAACAACAAATTTTCTATTTTTGGCTTTTATTTTTTGCCTTGCAAAAACTCAAATGTGAAAAAAATTTTGAAAATTATTGAAAGTTGGTAAATATTCGATTTATCATATATATATATATATATATATATATATATATATATAAAATTAGATGAATTATAGTTTATCGAATAGTACTTCTAACTTTGAATTTGGTGAGAAATATTCTGGCAATTTTAAATATCACAATGTCTTCCTTTCATTTGTAACATGCATTTTCTAAATTATATAGCAATGGAAAGAAAACTTTCTAAACAATTTGCAACATAATTATATATAACATTAACTGTAAAAAAATTTTAAGAAATTAGAATTTTGCGAATTTATAAAAGTTTATAGATTTCTTCCAGAATTTTATCAGTCATTTCCTATTTTATTGATATATATCTATCCTTTTCTTATGCCCTTATTTTTTGTCATTTTTATTTTTACATTCTTAATATTTTAAACTTACTATTCTTGCTACATACATTCTTACAGTCAAAATTAAACCCTATTTAATTTTAGAAATACATTACAAAGAGCGATTTAAGTCTCTTTCAATAAAACAAAAATATAATATAAAAATACGTTTCAAATTATTAAAAATTGTCTGAAAATTGATTATAAATTTTTCCTTTTTACTATAAGCGAAAATGAGATTTCAAAGAGGTATATTGTTTTGTAAGGCAACTTCTTTCTCGTATATTTCCGACAGAACGATGGTGGAAAACTGTCTTTTACGTAATGCACATTTTGACAAGCCTCACGAGCTCGAGAGGGACTTTATTTCCGTCCGAAAAGAAAGCCTACACCTTCGGACGACCGGGTGACAGAAGGTCACAAGTATTCGTCGTCGTCGAAGATGACGACGACGACGACGGCGACGACGGCGGCGGTGGCGGTGGCGGCGGCGGCTCGCGGCCGGTTTTCTGTTCTCCGAAAATAGATCGTCAGCGAGATCCCCGTTCCTTCCCCTTCTTTTTATATATATAGACGCGAGCAAATCCCCTCTTATCTCTTTCTCTTTCTCTCTTTCTGTCTTCTTTGGTCGATCGAGCCGGCTAAAAAATCGCCCTGGCGGAGGGAGAAATCGCGCCTCGATCCTTCCATGGCGATCGATGGAAATCGCTGTGCCGTAAACAGATGTCCCCTTCTGCCGCCCCTCAACTCCCCAAAAATCATGCGAGCGAACGGATTTATCCGGCGAAATCGGAACGCGCTCTCGCGTTGACGCCTTCTTCCTCGAGCTACGTGTGTACACGAATCCCACATGATTTTTCCGGCGTAATTGTGTTCGCGAAAAGTGTTACGTCACTTTCGGGATCGAGTTCGAACGAGTAAGAAAAAGAGAGACACCGATGAAATTTGGGACATTACTAATCTTTGTATTATTTGAAATATATATATATATATATCTCTTTCTCTCGTTTAAACAGTACAAATTAATTTACTAATTTTTATAAATGTACCAAGTTTATATTTTAACTGCCTTTTTTTTAATGACATCTATCATAAAATTTATATAAAATGTAAAAAATTTGTTAACGCGTAAATAATGATGTAAGCGGATTTAAGTATTAAGAATCAAATGTATTGATTAAAAAATGTATGCAGTAGAAAAAGAAATCTTGCGGCAGACAGTGATAAAGGAAAATGTATGAACAGACTGATGATGTTTATGATTTGTAATGCAACAATGTAATGTGATGGTTGATCGCGAAATGATTGATGAACAAATTGTAATTATTCGACGTACAATTAGTATATATCATTTAATTAGTTATTATCGAACAGAATAGAAAAATTATAAAATAATGAAATTTTTCTTAAAATTTACCTTTAAGATTACAGCACACATATACATATACATATACATAAACTATACGAATCGAATATGTGTGTGTTAATGAAAAGAAATACTAATTGAAAGAGATATAAAAACAATAACGTTACATTTATAAATATGATAGATGATGATTCATAGTTAATGTAATAATTATTTTCTCTAATTAAACAATTTTTAATCAAGATTTAATTAACTGATTTTTTGTTACTATTATGTATAAAATATTTAAATTGTAAAACATTATCATATATCATAAAGCACTAGCTGACTAGATTTGATAATGATTTGATGAACAATATCATTTTTTTTTAATAACGCTTAATGACACATAGAATTTCAGAGCACTAAGTATAATTTTAATTGCTTCGGGGAATCTCAAATGAATCCATAAAGTGCCTCTAATCCTCACCAAACAAATCTCAAGAAATAAAATCATGTAGGATTACGTTTTAAATGTTATTGCCCGAATAATAGCCAAATGCTGTAATTTGAACAGCCTCTCCTCATATATCATAATCATATACCGTTTGACATTATATTTACTCCATGTTGCTTTCTCGAATTGAAATTTTCCCGATAGAGAGAAACAAAATAAAATTACTCGAATGCATCGAGATCACTTGTTGGCTGTTTTCCGAGCAACTTGATGACTTTTTAGGAATGGGATTCGGGAGAACAGATCACATTTTGGGAATGCATTTTGTGCACTAGTACACACCTCGCCGCCAGGCAAGCCGACGCTGACGATGTCGCCCTTGGTGGCTTTGATCTCACCGAGAAGATAGCCCTCCTTCTCGTCGGGCACCCAGCATGCCTTCTTCGCGTCGTAGGGTTTCGTCTGATCGATTCTCTTCTGCTCGAGGGAGACGAAGAGGTATGGGGTCGGATCGGGATCCTCTCCCTCCTGGGCCTTCTGTCCTGGCATCTTCGGTTCTTCTTCTGGGCTCTACCGGCGGTAAACTGATGCCGTGGCACTCACGGGCTTTCTCCTGAAGTCTTGCTTCTTCTTCTTCTTCTTCTTCTTCGGTAGGAGGGGAAGACTGTTCCTCTTCTTCCTGTCGTTTGCCTTCGGGGCTTGTTGTTGGTTCGGCGGCGGACGGACTACTTCTGGCGGCACGTTCTGGGCGGCCCTGGGGAATGAGCGATTAGAACATCTCGACGTTCTCGATTCTTCAAGATCCACTTCACGAAACTATATATTACTATCGATTACATCAGATTGATGTAAAGAAATAATTCCAAATAATTTTTCCTTCTTAGTTTCTTTTTCTTAAAATCTCTCTTCTGATTAAAAGATTTCTTTCCAAATAAAAAAGTTGTAGTCAATATTTTATTCTGATTAATTAAAATTATTTCTAAATTTACACTTACATATAAATTTCAGTTTTATTTGACAAATACTAAACTCTTTTACTAGACACTAACATAATATTAGACGATAAAAAATATTTTATAAACATTTCTAATATGATAAATTCTTTGATGGATTACTTAAGTTTAGAGCATATCTTTTTACGATAAAAATATATATGAAAAAAATATATTTGTCGCAATTTTTCAATTATCTATGCATATTTGTAATTGATTTTTAAATTGAAAACATTTAAATAATGTTTATTTAAAAGTTAAATAAAAACTATTTTATAAATACAAAATATAAATAAATACAAAAATATTACTTCTAAAGCTTATCTCTCAAATCATCCTTCGTTTCAATCATTTGTAACTTAATAATTGTTGATTTATCAACATATTTATTATAAAAAGAGAATAACTTTAAGTTATAATCAAAATATCCGTGACCATTTTGACACATTCTATATAAAAATGATCAGTCACATATATATTTCTTTCATATATATTATTAATTGATTTATTATATTAAAAGTATTGCTACAATAGTCGAATAAATGAAATATTCAGTAATATAAAATGTATCAAAACTACCGTTATTAAAATTCATTTCCTAATTATCTGATATTGTATCAATCTCATAATTTCGTAAAGTGGATTCAATAATTTTTAGATTTATCGCAAACAGCCGCCGGCTTCCCTCTTTCCTGATTTTAGAATAACGTCATAAAAGAAACAAGGATTAACTTTATCAATCACGCTTCACCTCGAAGCAGGTTGGTACGATGTCGTTATATATCACTAATACTCGACTAACACTAATACTCGACGCGACGATTATGAATGCATCACGGGAGAAGAGTCACGAAGAAGAGTCGAGAGAGTACGATGGGGTTGCATAATCAGATAAGAATACAAAATGGAGCAGGCACGAAGCGGTACTGGTGACCGAACCAAAAAGAGCGACGTATCGCGTTACAAGAAGTTCGATATTTTTGTTTCTTCAAACAAGTGTGTATGAAATACAAGAAAAATACGATAGACGTACAGAAAATATTTTTACATAATTTTATTACTGTTTATCGAATATCGGGAAAGCGTGCAGACTTTAAATGATAAACGAAATCAAGCATAGAAGTGCGAAGCGTTTACTGAAGAATAATACTAATAAAGAAAATGATTAAGAGGGAAGTGAAACTATAAAAAATACAAATGAGATAAAGATTACGAGATCTTTACATCTTTAATTTTAAATTCAAAATTGTCAATTTTTTATCTAATAAATGAAGATTTCTAAATTTTGTAAATGAAGAATATATATTATAAAAATGTGCAATTTTTATATTTTTTTAAAAACAGTTTTCAAATCAGACATCATCAGACTCATACTAATCAATTTTATTTTTCAATCTTTTAAACAATAAAAATAATTATAGTCAAATTAATTTTTTTATTCAAATTTTTTGTTTAAAATGTTTGGTTTTTCAGTAAAATAGTTTATCTCTTACATTTTTTGCAAAACAATTATAAAATGAAGAATTTAGTATTTTTTTATGCTATTAAACTAAATTGTTTAAAAAAATAAAATAAAATGTTTATTCTTATTTTCAACAGATTGATTGATTATGAAAATAATTAATTAAAAATTATTTTTAAAAATTATGACATTTCTTATAATAATCATAAATTAAAATGAAGAATTTTATGTTCATTGTGTTCATTGTATTGTTAAATCATCTAAGAAAAAACATCTTTATTTTTACTGATTCTTAATAAATTGAATGTTTAATTACATATCTAATTCTATTTCAACAATTATTTAAAAAATAATTATTGAAATTGATATAATATTGTAAATTATAAATAAATATAAAAATATTATAAATAGATAAGGTTGAAAAGGCAACAATTTAAATACGAGCAAATTTCGACTTATTTAAAGTAAGTT
This sequence comes from Pogonomyrmex barbatus, assembly GCF_055798465.1. Lineage (NCBI taxonomy): Eukaryota > Metazoa > Arthropoda > Insecta > Hymenoptera > Formicidae > Pogonomyrmex > Pogonomyrmex barbatus. The sequence continues at coordinate 8,200,716 of NW_028297171.1, read as the reverse complement.
AAGTGCTAAAAGATATCCTATCAAACTTGGGTAGCATAGTACAATGGTATATCCTTAATATTTGCACTTTGTTAGTTCCATCGAGAGAAAAATTTTCCAATCAGAAGTCAATTTAATCGACATCGGAAACTTAAACTCGCTCTTCCTTTCGATCTGATTTGAATCAGACCAGAAAAAAGTGGGGAATAAAGAAAAAATAAAAGGAAGAAAAAGAAGCAACACTGTGTTCGTACACCATTCAAGGGATAATAAGCACACACATGTAAAAGATTCCTCTAAAGATTCCTAACACATCCTCTTGGTTGCACCTCGTCGGATTTTCACACGAGTACTTCACCAAGAGTCAACGAAGGTCACTCCCTCGATAGATCACCAGAGCCCGTTCGCCAGCTGGTATCACTTTTCGCCCACCTGGCGATTTTTTTCCCGCGAGAACCCCCGCAATCTCTCGGCACAGATACACACGCGATCCTCCCGAAGAAGAGGAGGGGCACGACCATCCGAACTCAGTTCTCTCGCGAGTTTCTCTTGCGGCCCTAAATCTCACCCTGCGTTGCCGACAACTTCGCTCGCTCGTCCTTATCACCGATACCGTGTACACACGTGTATGCGTATGTTTATTTTATATGTTTGTTGACCGTTGATGCTCTGTGAGTGAGCGCTGTGAGTAAGTGTGCGACCTCCGATGATGAGGGTGAATGCGACAACCCCGCAATGACGCCGGGACCAGTTTTACACCCCCGGTTTATCGCACGAGATCCGATACGCGAAAGAGGACCCACTTCCGTTCTCCTCGCCGTATTTTCACCTCTTTCGTCTTCTGTCAATCGAGAGGAAAGAGAAGAGGAAGAAGAAAAGAAAAAAAAAAAAAAAAATATGGAAGCCGGCGGCGTCGCGACGCGACGCGACGTGGTGCACTTACGTTAGAGAGCCGTTCTGTCAGGGAAACGAGCGGGGGCTCCCAATATAAGCGCATGCAACGTGATCCTAGAGTGTAACGCCGCGATCGATTGGCCCGACGGGTTGGCGAATCGCATATCGCGTTACTTCCACGGCCAATCTACCTTTTTAGGCGGACGATGATACCGAGAACGCGGTGCGACAAGGGGTGGCCGCGACGCCGACGAGTGAGATGAAAATAGACGTCTGAGCGAGACGCCACGCCGCTGTCCGATCCCCTCTCTCGGCCATCCCTCTGACTTGATACTCCGGGCTGCCCCCAGCTATGGCGACCGTCGCGAATCTCGAAATGGAAGAAAGAGGTGGCGGAATTTCAGGGGGTGCTTCGCTCGCTTCTTCGCTTCGCACGGGTCTTCCATCGCGCTTGGTGACCGTCGAGGGGGAGAAGAGAATGGAGACGGAAAGAGAGGGAGTGAGAAAGGAGGAGAGGAGAGGGAAAGGGAAGAAGGAGCTCACCACGTGGAGGGCACACGTGGACGCGAGCGTTATTCGGGATGCGCGCCGGTGAACGACGATTCGCTCGTGTCCATTACGTCAAAACGAATTGGACATCAGTTATTTGAAATGGATGGATGGTCGATGAATATCTCTCTCTATTACTCGCTGTGCTTCGACTGACCTTGTGTTCGACCAATGACGACAATTTTTGAACTCCCACGTGAGCGCTCCTTTTGGTTCCTGTTCTTGTGCTAGTGCTAGTATTCATTTTTCGGGCTGTCATGTTTTCTCCGAATGATTTTAAAGAGAAGATATTGCGTTGCGTTAGACTCTATGATATTCTAACATTTTTTTAAATTATTTCCTAATTTGATACACATAGTATTATATATTTTGTCCTACTTCTTTTTAACAGGTTTTTTCTTCTTTTATTTGCTTCTCTTTTAAATATTTTGAAATATTTTATTTCGTGTTTAATTAATTTCAAAGATCTTTTCAAAATTATTAAATTATAAAACAAAATATTAATGCGTTAAAATAATAATCACATTTCGTCTGACAAATTTAATAAAATTCTCAAGACTTTGCATCTAGGTATAAAAAATTGTTTAAATTTTTTTTTAGTTCCCATTTCTTCTTTCTTTTTCTGTATTATTGGTGTGACGACGATAAATACTTGTGATTGATATTCAGACACGAATATCCACTTAAAAAGTGCGTAAGAAAAATCGTTAAAAAAAAATCGAGGTATCTGAGAATAAAAATTTGACATATGTGGCATTTTTATATACAGGATGACTATATTACCTCTTGTGAATAGATAGAACGAGTTAAACTTAAATGGAAAAGATCTCTATCATTTTGCAGTAATTAGCAAGTAATTAATTTATAAAGATATGAATGAGCATGCATTCTGTATATACGATCGACGATTCAAACGAGAGAGTTCTTTCTTCATGGATTCGAGCATAGGACACAAAGGGATATCGAACAAATGTCTTAGTTCAATAAGCGTGAATGGTACCGCGAGTATGAACGAGTATGAACTCAGATACATTGATGAATATGTTCTCTTCAAACTATATCAAAGGAAGAGTATTCGCTATATTTATCGAAACCACGTCCATCCGTAAATGCTCGTATTCGTCTTCAGTGAGATCTGCATCCGCCTTTCCAAGCGTACTCCAGAATGTAAACGAAATTCGCGCTTGCGCTCGAGCAGTGGTCGCGACGAGCCTTGGCGTTTTCCACGTAAAACCTCCGCAGGAATAATATTTACACTTACCGGGCAGCGCCATAAACCGAATTCCATGCCGTCATCGTCCCAATCCACATGATATGCCGTCGTTGCACTCGAGTGCATCGAAATAGACGCCGATCGAAAGACGTATATATATATATATATATATATATATAGCGAAACAGTATAAATAATTTTTATTTAAACATTGGCGAGAAAATATTGTGATTTTTATAAAAATAACAAGATTAAAGTAAAATATAATAGATAAATAAAGATTTTTTTAATAAAAGATATTTTTATAATAATAATAATAATGAAATAAATATATTACTTTTTAAATATTTCAGTATTTATACAAAAGCAAATCTTATCTATGTATTAAAAATATTTTTTCTTTTTCATAAAACAATTTTGAAAATTTTATTTCTTTTTTCAGGATAATCGAAAAAAAATTAATTCATGATTTATAATCAGATTTTCCAATCTTTTATTTTTATGTAATCTTTCCAATTTTTTATATTAATCTTAAAGAATATGATAAGCTTTCTAAAGTAGTAAATATAATATTTTCCAATTCTAAAAACAAATTATAGAGTTTTCCTCTCCATGTGATTTGGAGGTATAACGCTTCAGTGCAGTACAGCTGCAATTTTCTCACGTGGAAATTGGATCTCTTCCAGTTCTCATTAATGAAAGGAAGAAACGCGCAGAGGACGATGATTCTCAGTCTGATGCGTCGTACGACACGTGTCATAAGGTCAATTGAGAAACTCATTTCTTCTGTCTGCTTGTCATAATCGACGGGAACTAGTAAAGCATTTTGTATAACATAAAATTTTTTGAATGAACTCGATGTTAAAAGTCTATAACTTTTCAAAACTGACATTGCAGAAAATAAAAAGAGATTGTTTTATTCAGTTCAAATTAAAGAAAACACATAATTGAATATAGAAATTAATATCATGTAATATAAAACATTTCTCCAAAATTTCATTTAAGTTCTGCAAATGCCAATATTTGTTATTTGATCTCCTAGATGAAATTTTTTATAAAAAGAAAAAAGAAAGATAATAATACACTTGACATTTGCAACTTTTTCATAAGGATTTATGAATATATTTAAGATTTATAATATTTATATACTTATAATTATAATTAATATATTTATACGTTTTAAGATTTTTAATATTTATATATATATATATATATATATATATATCACAGTTTGTTAAGATTTTTAATAGTACATATCTGTTATTTTCAATAGATACATTTATGCTGGCATCCGTTTGCGTGCAAGATGTCCGCGAGTTTTCATTCATGCGGCGCTTATCTATCGCGATTGCTCGCTCGATTATTACGTAAAATCATTACAGGCGATCGCGCGTCATTAGGACGCTCTTATTCCACGGGCGTGGGTGACCGATGTCGGCGTGCCAGAAGAGCCACGATAGTTACGATCGGACAGCCGGTGTGCGTGCCAAACGTGTGTGCTAGGCGAGGCTATGCGAAAAGAGCGAAGCCTCTGAATCATTTAAAATCTCGAGCTCACCCCCCCCCCCGTCCCCCTTTGATTCCCTTGTTGCATGACTTATCTCACGATGCGTGTAAAATTAGCGGGATGAAAGATAGCGCAGGAATTCGAGTGAGAGACACACGCTGTTACACGTTCTCAGAGAAGAAAATTTAATTTTGTAGATTATAAAAAGAACATTTGTCGCTCTTTAATATTTTCTTCTCTCTCACTGGATTTTATAATCCTGCACCGTTTCTATTATATAACCGCTTAAGAATATCTCAAGCAATTATGTTTATATGTATAAACCTCGGATATGTATTGGATATTCCAAGGAAATTCTAAGTTCTACAATAATTTTTTTATAATCAATTTTATTCTATTTTATTTTATTCTATATGTTCTATCGATTTAGTTTTATTTTATTTTAAATCACACATAAAAGTACTTCCAAAAATAATTTCTGAAGCAGCCTAATTTGCTTTAATCAAAGTATGATCATTTATTTAATACAAATCACTTTCTCCTAATGTTTTCCTTAAAATTCAGAAATTAGAAATGATGAAAAATAACATCGTCCACGCTTGGCAAATAAACATGATTGAAGTTTCGCATGGGTGAGATTTAAATCATCACGAACGGCAATTTGCGAGCACGCGAGGCGATTTATCGATGAGTTTTCTCGCGATATTTGGCACGAATTCAGCGATTTTCGAACGGATGGTGACTATTCGTTAAATTAACGATGTTAAATTAATATTTTTTAATAAAAAACTAAACAAATAGTAGATTTGATCTATACTATAGTGAAAACTAAAATGAGAACAAGTCGATGCTTGACAATTCTATCCTTACAATTATTATTATTATCGTATATATATTCCACATAAATTGAAAAAAAAAATGCGAATTATTTTATAAATCTATTATCACAAAATATTTGTTATTAAAAAATAAAAAGAAAGAAGAAAAAAAATGAAAAGTGTTAGGATATTTAATTAATATTTAATTTAAGATTTTTAATTAACATTTAATTAAATTAATATCTCATTTCCTTTCGATCACCTTCTCTTCAAATTTTTTTTATAATATTTCTGTTTATTTTTACCAATGCTATCGGATATTATCGTGAAATGAGTTCGTTTGCTCCGCCTTTATATGAGGTTGTGCCTCCCAATAGTTGCAAATAGACACGCTCGTGTCTAAAATAAATCTCCACTCTACTTTTCGCATTTTCCATTCGATATCTCTTTCCGTAATTTTTCGGCGATTCGCTCTACTTTACTTCAACACGAACGATCGATTCAAATGACGTCGATGTTGGCTGCGGTTTCGGACGTATCTCTTCTAGCGGATCGCAATTCTATAGTCAGAAGTCGTAGGTATGTGCTGCGAGGACGTCGGATGTAAGAACACGCGTGCATGCACGCACGCACGCACGCATGCACACACGCACGATAGAGACCGAAGCAAGAAGCAGAAGAGACCGAATCTAAAGATTATTTCGGGATCGGCGGAGATAAACCGGGCCAACGTCGTGCATGTGAGAGAGAGAGAGAGAGAGAGAGAGAGAGAGAGAGAGAGAGAGAGAGAGAGAGAGAGAAGACCAGGCACAAATGAAGCGAGGCTCACCTCGCCGAAGACGTGAACGGAGCCTTGAGGTTTGAGTCATCATCATTGTCGTGGCGATCATGAATTTGGCATTACACAAGCGTAAACGTAATGCGACAACGAGCGACGTGTCCAGATCTCAAAGTTCTGGATAATCCTACTCTCGTCGTATCGTCTACCTGAATCATACTTTGGCGACTTCCCATGAACGAATCGAGTCTCTTAGAGAACGGAATGTCCCGCTTGTTCCTTCGATTCTTTCTTCCGAAGAAAATCTTTATTACTTTCCTTTGATTTTTTTACTTAACATTCGAATTTGTCCTCTAACTTCGCCAATCTGTATTTTTGTTCAATTCAAAATGGAACTCTACTCGATTTTGCACATTCCGTTTGAAGCTAGCAAACATTGAAAGAAGGGAGAGGAACCACGTACGAGTTGTGCGAACGAACTGATTAAATGCGATACATTAAATCATATTGAAATAATTCGTCATTAATTTGGGTCGTCTCGGTGTTTTATTTATCGCATCGTTTAGCTCTTGGATCGCTTTCAATTGCGGGTAAAAGATATTAAAAGCCTCTGTAATATATAAATGCGTGATGAAATAAAACTGAAGAAACAAGCCAGATATTCTGAGTATAAAAAATTTGTATTGCTACATTAAAATGTTATATTGAAATAAGTTATTAAAAAAAATATTTATGAATTTTAGAAATATAAATTTTTTTCTGGGATTTTTCAAAGGCAATAAGGCAATTTATAAATATCTTCTGTAATTGTAACAGTTTCATAATTATAATCTTCTGATACTATATTCTTTTTATCTTATAAATATATAAATACATATTTTATTTTATACATTATTTTTATGTATTATAGTATATTTTTTTTATTTCTTTCTGTGTACACACAACATACATTTCGCTTTGCATTTCATGCTTAAATTTTCGTTTTCATACTGCTTTCTTACGTTGTTCCTGTGTTTGTTTCATACTGCTTTCTTATTTGTTGAATGAGAATAAAATTTCAAAACATATGATAAACATAATATATAATATATATAATATAAATCATTGCAAGAAAATTTCTTCAATCAGGGAAAGGAATTCTTACAATCATTAAATAAAAATTGAGAAGAAAACAAGAAACACAATGATCAAGTGATATTGCATTATCAATGATCAGTTGATATTTGTATCTTATGTATCGATGAATAAATTTTCAATATCGCTCGAAGATTATTTATGACTTTCGAATTATTTTAAATAAATCAAAGTCGAAACAAACGGAACTTGAATGATTAATTTTCTCAACGGTTCAGTCAAGCTGGTCGAGTCATTCCGCATACGCGCGCTAGTTTACGCGTTTCGTATATTTCCGCTATATTCGCGTTTGATGATCTTAGCTCACGAGCGAGCGAGCGAATGCCTCGCTCACCAATAAAGGAGAGCGTTCGAGAGTTTACGATGCGGCTCGATTCAATAAACGTGAGGCGAAACGACTCGGGAAAATATTTGAAACTCTGTTGTACCGCCGCGTGGACGATATTTACACGGAAGGCTATGGGAGATAAGCAAGACTCGCTGTCCAAACTACGAAGATTAACGAGTCTATGAATCTCGATTCTTTCCCGTCTCAAGTTCCTCATTTCTAATAGAAAACAATCGGTTCTTTTGTCAGAAGACACGTGTAAAAAAAAAATAAGACGTTCATTAAATGTATTTAATCTTTCTCTAAAATCACTCGAGATTTGTGAACGTTACGCACTGCTGAAAACGAGGTTTATTATACACCATAACACATAACACGAAGTTCCTAAAATATGAAAATACTTGAGATATACGTTTACGCTGCCCAGAACAGTCGTGGTCTTTCCTGAAAGCCACTTTGACCGCGATCCCTACAAGGAAGCTCGTTCGGCGGCCTGTAAAAGCGCCCGGTAGAGGACCAAGAATATCGCCGCTGGACCCGCAGCATCTCGTGGACTCCGCTCCGTCGAATCGTGCCAAGCGCACGCTCGACGGCTCGAGATAGCTTCACTCGGGAATGCGCGCTATCGCTATCGCGAGGCGCGGTTAAAATCGGCGTTCTTCTCTCTGCTCTCGCTAGTGCCATGAGACGTCGTTCAACGCCGGTCGGAGCATTGGCGCCGTGAGTATAATCAGGAGCCGGAACGGTGACGATGAACGAGAACACGGTATCCTCGATTCCGCCTCGGTGCCAAATCGCCCGTCTCTCTATCGAGGTGCCTCGGCACATCTCGCGCCAGATCATCGCCGATGGCGATGATCGACGCGACGACGTCTCCGAATGAGAAATGGCCGGTCGGTGGACCAGCGCCGGTTTTGTCACACGATCGAGAAGCAAAATCGATGAATTTTGCAAAAGTGAAGTGATGAATTTTGAAAAAAGGATTTTATTGCAGCGACAATTATCGCTGTGAGGGCGAAAATAAATTTCTCTGTCGAATTGCCAATTATTCGCAGGAAAATTTGTTCTATTTGTAAAATAAAAGAACTTGCTCGTTAAAAATAAATTGAAAATCGTTGAAAAATAAATTTGTCACTATACTGGTCCATCTTTAACAAACATGTCACTATCTTAACAATAAAATAAAAATTGATTGCAAATTCAGCAATTAAAATCAGCATTTTTTTCTATATAACATAAATAAAAAAAATTTGTTGATCGATATATCCATGTCTTGTCGGCAACTTGTTCTCCAATATGAAAATCGAAGAGGAACGCGATCGGTCGAGGACGCATGCAGTATCAAGTGCAAGTTCACCGGAACCACGATGCACCGATTTCTTTACCTCCTGACGCTTCTCCGCGTCTTTTTCAGAATGCACCAGACCGGAAATTAAGTTGGCTGCGTGGTTCAATATCGGCCAATTGACGTTATTAATCGGCCGTCGCGACGGCAAACATTGACGCGTTTCCTTCTTCGAGGGAGAGACTCATCTCTTGGCATCCGTCGCCTACATTGTTTTTCCTATTTAATTCTCGCATAGTTTTTACCATCTAGCCCTCACATAGTTTTTCCCATCTAATTCCCACATACTTTTTCCAATCTAGTCTCCATCTAGTTTTTCCCATGTAGCCTCCATATAGTTTTTCCATTTAGCACCCACATAGTTTTTCCCATATTGCCCCCATCTAGTTTTTCCCATCTAGCCCCCACATAGTTTTTCCCATCTTAATCTCCATACAGTTTTTCCCATATAGCCTACGTTCCGCCGCTACAATAATTACAAGTTATGTTGTGTAATTTGCGGTATATTCGCTAATGCAGCGGACGCCGTGGTCTAATTTCGGCGAAGATACTTGGACCGGACTCGCGAGACTGAGGTAATTATAATTAATCCCGTCGGTGGATGAGGACTCAATGAATACGACTGTGCTGGTGAATTTCGTTGGCATTCGAAAATGGCATAGCGACAAGATAAATCACATCGCCAGATTACATTGTATTACATTACATGCATAGAAAGAACAATGTTGCACTGGCAAATCTAAAAATTTGGCCAGATACAGATTCTGAAAATAATTTTGTTCGGCCTTCAAAATTATTAAGTACGATGTACAAATTTGTTCCTAGAAAATAAAACATTTTTGCAATATTATTATCACGTTTAGAAATCTTACATGATAATTTTAATGATCCGACAAAATTATTTTAAGATCTATATCTGATCTGAAATTTTTAGATTTGTCAGCAAAACTGTTTTTTTCGTATATAAAATTGTTGCCGTTCAAAATTATATCATCATCAATTATCGGTATTGTTGACTTGTTGGTTTCCAATATCTAGCCAAATTAATTTAACTGAGGTAAATTAATTTAATAACAGTAATTCTGTTTATATCTGGTTAAACAGTTCTAATGATTTGAACTATTGAAGTATTATTAGCATATTGTTAATGCTTAATTGATATCTTCAGATTAATAACTACCATGTATAATTATTTCTTTAAGAATCTTTTCTCTTGCCATTTTTTCGCACATGTAACCAAGTTTTCAATTCCTCGAGAAAATATGTTTGCATTCCAACGGTTCCACCATATGGACCAGCAGATATCAATTTACAAGCCCTATTATCATTTATCTCCCTCGAGGCTCTTATAATCAATATTTATTTTTATTGTGAGCTATCGAGTTTTTAATAGTGTACATAGTATTATTTTATCAAGTTTTCATCTGTTTCGAACAATATATATAATCCGCGGCGTGTCTGGCTTTCAAACACAAAGAAGAGAAAGAAGAAGAAGAAGAAGAGGAAGAGGAAGAAAGATTACGTAAGGGAATAAGTCCGTTCGGCCGGGTTCTTCATTCCAGATCCTATAGAACATCCTCTTCATCATCGCTTTTCCTCGTCGCACCTTCTTCGTCGTCGCACACTATGCGCCGCCATGCCACCTTAGTCCTCCATCGCCTCCTCGCCTCCTCGCCGCAATGGCTTGCTTGCTTCTGGGGCTGACAGCAGCTATTTTCGTTTCCCAGCGACAATATAGTAACTACGGCTTATGTCGCTCTTACTATAAGCTGAGCTTCGGTCTATCTCTCCTCGGCTCTCTTTCCTTCGACGGTCTCTGCTTCTTATTTATGGAATCCCTTACTTCTTGTCAAATTATTTCTTTATCGTCTTATCTGAATTATCCCTTTGTCGATAGTGAAGTGCAAAATGCCGGTTACAATAATACCGAATAATTTCGCGTTATTGTAGATATGAGATTTCACTTTATGAAATGCGATCGTAAGTCTTTAAGATGAATTTAATACAGAAATAATAAAAAAAATTCAAGCAAACGTTTGCTTCTGACCTAGTTGCAAGAGACTCTTCGTGATTCAATAATTCTTGTTGAGCTAAGTCGAGCTGACATAAGCAGAAGAAAATGTCGGAAAGCAGAAACGGGAATATATTCGAAATGTCGTTTAGCCTAGTTTCTCTTCTGTGCGCCTTCGTGTTTCTAGTTTATTCTTAAATGTATATTTAAACATATATTTAAGTTAATTAAAATTATATTAATTTAATTATATTAAATTATATTAAATTAATTTTATCGATAAAGATATACGTTAACTCTATAAAATAAACTTATTTCTGTGATTGATACACTTCAAAACTTTAATTCTTACGTTCGATTTGTCAAATCTTTGTAAAAATTTTCAATGAAAATATAGAAAGAAATGGTTTCTGCTGAAGCATCTAAAGAATTTGGCTAGATACAAATCTGAAAATAATTTTGTTGAGCCATCGAAATAATAATGCTTAAACATAATTTTTTTGCAAAAATTTTTTATTCTTTAGCATTTAAATTTTAACATAAATATTTTAATGGCATAACAAACTTATTTAGATCTGTATTTGATCAAATTTTTAAACATATCAACAACATTGTTTTTTCTAAAAGAATATGTTTTTATTTCTTCGTGTATTTCTTTTTATTCTTATTTCTATTTTCATTTATCAATTTCTTTAGAGTTTATTTTTGCGTTTGTAACCTAAATTTATACTGGTATACTGATATTCTTCGCATGATTATGAGTGGAAAAAATAATTTTATTAAAGCAATGAAAAATTAATCAGATATAGACCTGAAAATAATTTTATTGGACTATTAAAATAATTATTAGAACGTTCTGACGACTGGCTAAATTTTTAGATTACTTTAGTATCATTCTTTCCATGCAATTGCTGAAGAAAATACAAAAACTGAAACGCAAATGTCTGAAATTACTTTCATGCTCATTTTTAAAATGCTTCAAATTCATTTTTATTTAGTAACTCCCAATCCTTGCGATCATGATATAAGATGATACATTCAGTCTGGAGGAATCTAAAGGACTAACAATTGATGGCAGTTGACGATGACCAAACGCGATAATAATAATCGTAATTTTGCAATTCTTGTGTGAGTTATTCTTCTTCATCAATGTCGTTCCGGTTTCGCTGCTGGATGCAACTATTTGCGCGTAGCTAGATATGAGCGGTCGCCTTATTCGTGAATACATCTTGCGCGTTCCTGCAACGCGTATATTTGCGTATGTACATATTAATACACACACACACACACACACACACACACACACACACACACACACACACATCGTCGACTACGCGCGAATGACGTCAAATAATACAGTCATCGTCGAGAGATGCAATTTCCGCGACCCTCTTTTTCTTCACCTTCTCACGTTGCGCGTCCTCCGTCCTGTCTTTCCTTCGCTGCCTTCATTCCGATGAAGTAAAGAAGATGATGATGATTCATGATCTTCCTCTTCCGTTCTCCTCGACGTCGATATACCGATATCACTGCAAATACATTCATCAAAGATCTATTTACTTACTTTCATATTTTGATGCGTTCATATTTTGATACTATTTTGATATATTTGGCGTGCGACTTTTCTTCATACATACATAAAAAAATTAAATTTCCCAATAATAGTTTTCCTAATATAAGATAAGAATTTAATGCCGCTACAAATTTTTTTAAAAATTTCGTTTTAATTATTTAAATATTTGCTTTTCAACACAACATTTTCTTTTCTCATTCTCGTTACTTTATTTACTCCTTTTTTTAACAAAGACGTTAAATAAAAGAAATGATTATCATATTGAATAAATTAAATATTCAAAATATTTTGTTTTGAGATATTATGAATCATATTATTTATTGTAAGTAGATTACTTGAAATCAATTTTTACAATTTTTTCTTGAAAAAAGAATTTAATGTCAATATTAAGTATTAATAAGGAGAAAGACCCTATTCAGACAACTTGCATAGTAGCATAACCATAACGTATAAGGAAAATTATCCAATCTGTGTGTCTTTATGATAGAAATGCGATTAGGTAATTTTCTTTATACATATGGTTATGCTGCTATGCAAGTTTGTTTGAATAGATCCTGAGAGTGGCCGACCGGTCTTTTTCGTGACACCATCGAAACCCCCGAACAGTAGCGCCTACAAGTTTCATTTTAACATTCTTGGAATTAAATAGCCACTTTCCTTTCCTGACACTGCCGATAAAATACCATTCTAGCGCATATTCGTGCTACTTCCATAATTCAAAAGGATCAAAAGTATACTTATATAATTACACAACTATTTACATTCGTGTAATTCTTTTATTGTATAAAGAATAAAGTTTGATAAACATTAACATTAATATATACATTTATCAACATGTTTGTATTCTTATGTACATATACATATACAATTAATATTATAACATCTCAGAGATACAAACATGAGATACGAATATCAATTTTGATCGCAATAATATGCTAGGAATCTTTTCGTATTTCGCGGATCAGCACGAACACACATCAAAATGATATTTTATCGGCAGTGTCAGAAAATAGAAGTGGTTACTTAATTCCAACTATGCTAAAATGGAAGTCGAGGGTGCTAGTGTACGGGGGTTTCAATGATCCCACGAAAAAGGCCGGGGATGGCCGCTCTCAGACTTCTCTTTCTCTCCAATGTTAGTCCTCTAGTTCGTCTTGTTCTGTTTATTGTCGTATCTATCGACCATAACCTGCAAATTGCGCCGAACCGAACTCGCCATACTCGAACACTTCGCAATTCGTACGGGAACGACGGTGTCCTCGACGGTACTTCGGTTTCGGCCACGTGAATGTCATGTCAACGCGTTTTTGGAGCTTCATTGTCGTGGAAATATGTCCGAGCGATGGTCGAAAGCGAACTGGATTAGCCAGAACATAGGTTGAGGGATTCAGGGAGCCGCTGTCTCAATTTCGATACGCGATGGATGTAGAGAAAATCGCGATGTTCGCCGGCGTGGGTTTCGCCATCGCTGTCGGTGTCTTTGTCCTATGGGGCCCTTCGCCCAAGCCACGGAAAAAAGGTGAATCCGAGTTACGTTTTCAAATGAGATCTCTCATGTTCATTTCTACCAATGCAGATTGACTTTAACATCGGTTTTAACTTATTTTTAATCTTTTTTTTCTAATTTCTATCAATGTAGATTAACGTTTGTTCAATCTACATTTATCTTTTTTTAATTCATAAAACTAAAAAAATAAAAAGTAAGTTAAATCAATCTTGAGATTAAAGTTAATTGATAGAAATAAATGAGAATTAGAAAAAGATAGAATAAATTAAACAAAAATTAAAATTAATAGATGTTAATGGATATTAATAATATTTTTCTATCAATTTTACTTTTTTATTTTTACAATGAAACTATCAGGAATTATTGAAAATGAAGATAGCAATGAATTATCAACAAGGATTATTTATGTAATTCCTTTGTAGGTTATGCTTATTTAATTATTTTATCTAAAATATAAGACTGTTGTCCTTTTTAGTTTTATTTACTTGATTATCTAATCTTTCTATTAGTTATATACTGAGTTTTAATTATAAATTGTAAATGCTTGATTCTAATAAAACCAGATTTTATTTTATTACCTTCCTTCACAGGTCAAGTTATTGGGATCAACAATTTGGGATATACATGTTTCCTAAATTCTCTTTTGCAAGCCCTAGCTGCTTGCCCTACATTTGTTTTCTGGCTTCAAAGACAACAGGAGAAGAAAGATAGAAATTTTGCCGACACACTATTTACTGTTCTCAAAAGTATGGTTTTAATCTGTTGTTATTCTCTCTTAACATTTTAACACTTTTGAATTGAAAGTTATAGAATTCAGTCCTTGAACATTATACATAAAATTAATTCAAGTTAAGTTTCTTTAGTCTTTTACTATTTTCTTTTTATTATATAATCAAAAACTTTAATCTAATAATATTTTTATATCATACATTTTTAATTTATTTTCTGTTTTATTTCTGTATTCTCTATTGAGCTTTTGTATCTTTTTTACATTTTAATCTATGTCTGACAGAAATCAATGGTTTCGCGGATGATTTATACGGCAATGTGACGCCTGTTGAAATCATCTCCTCCATTGGCTCATTGTGGAATTTTGGTCCCGGTCATCAAGATGCTCATGAGTTATTCCATGTGGTTCTTAGTGCATTAGAAGTTGAAATGCAACCTGTGAATAGAGTATATAATATTTTGATACTACGTAGAATAGATAATCTTAATAAAACCTTGTAAAAACAAGAAATAAATATTTTTTGTCTTCAAAAATATTTATAGAAAAATTTATTTGCTATTTCAGAAAGGTTGTTTGTCCGATGCGCTGCCACCAAGTCCAATTATTGAATCAGATATGAGAGGAATGGGTGATAGTCTAAATCTCAGAAGCGCCTCCTGCAATGACATTGCATCAGTAAAGAACAATTCCGATAACCCAAAAGGTTTTGACAAGAATTGCAACAATCAGATGATGACCTCGACTTCGTCCATATCCAGTATGTCTCCGAGTTCATGCAAGCCCGGTATGATCCTCGCTAGATCATCAGAACTATTGTTGCAAAGCATTCAAAGCAATGGCGACTGTAAAAATCTCTTCAGATCGTGGAAATCTTTGTGCACTATGCCATTTACCAACATTCCCTCAGTCTCAGTGGAGACTCATCCATTCTTAGGCTTGATCACTAGCCAAATTCAATGCAGTGATTGTTTCTGGAAGGTATTGTCGCGAAGAAAAGCAAATTTTTCGTTACTAATTTTTATCTTCTTTTGTGCATTATTTTCTTCAGATATTATCTCAATTCAAACATTTACAAATCTCTTTTAAATCAAACGTTTATCATTAGGTACTATTCTTTTTTTGCTTCCTATCAAAGTACTTAATGTTTCTGATAGTGAATGATAATTTTAAATTTTAATCTTAATAATGCAAGCTTCTAATTCTTTTCTTTTTTTTATAGTCCTCAGTGCGTTATGATAAGCTTGAAACCTTGTCGTTACCATTACCACCGCTCACTTCGCCATTTACACAATATCATACTTTGGAGTTACTGCTATCGCATTTTGTGGACAGTGAAATCGTGCGTGACGTGCAATGTGATGGATGCTCGTCGCGTTGTACCGCCATCAAAACTCTCACTCTCGGCAAACTGCCTAAGTGTTTATGTTTGCATATCCCAAGAACCACATGGAGCTCTTCGGGCATATTAATTAAAAGGGACGATCAAATCACGTTTCCTGAATTTCTGGTGCTAGATCCTTATACTTACACGGAAACGAAAAAGAGAAGCGCGCAGGTGACTTATAAAACTTAAAAAATTTAAAGTAAAAATTTCTTGTAAATAAAAAAGTTCATGGAAATAATTTACATTCCTAAATACAAATAAATACAAATAAATTTATGATCAATTATATAGAACTAATCGAATAATTACATTGAAAATCTTTATTTACAGGGTGACGCACAATTTCTAAATTTTATGGCAATACAGGGTAAACATAATTACCGATTGTGCGCGGTAATTGAGCATCGCGGGCCAGTCGATTCCGGCCATTTTGTTTGCTTCAGACGCGGAAATAAAGCAGATCAATGGCTGTATACGTCCGATGTCATTGTTGAGAGCGTATCACTGACGCAAGTGCTGCTTGCCAGTCCATACCTACTCTTCTATGAGCGCATCAACAGCGCTTGTCCTAGCTAGGAATAAATTTTCAAAGTGATAGGCAATCCATAGGAATAATGAAATGATGCGATGATTAACCAATTCGCTCTTTTTAGCCACGCTTTCTCTACATACTTTTAACATTTAAAGCGAAGCGATTGCCTAGCAACAAAAATTATGCGGAAGAATAAAATCGCAAACAAATTGAAATTGTAAACAAGTAGAAAGTGCAGCTAGAAAGAACGAGGAATTTATGAAATGCAAGAGACTGTCGAATTTTCCATGAGTTCAGTATCGCTCGATGTGCGATAACACTTTATTATAATATATGACTATAGAGCATGTGTCCCTAGGTGATATTTCATAGCGAAATGTACCGAGTATATAATCTGAAATTCAAGAATTTCATTAGTGACGAATGCGTCAATAATTGTCATTATTAGATGCTGACAAATCTGCCGAAATAGTTTTGTGAAGAAAGAAAAACTCTTGCTTCTACAATACATAATAATAGTAATAGATTTCTACTTCTGAAAAAATTGGTCAATTCTTACAAATTATTTAATTAGTTTACAGTCATATCTTTCTTTTAACGAAGACTCGAATCGTGCCAATAACAAATTCTGCGAATTAAATTTATTGAAAGGCATGTAAGCGAGATGTATATTTTTATTACATTTATATTTGGAACTTTTTAAGTTCCTACAATATATTGTGCAATTGGTAAAAATATTGCTATTATCAAAGACTGCAAATTTGTTAATTTGTATATATTAAAGTCTTTCTTTCTATAATTGGCATAAAAAGGAATATGCGAATTATCAGAATAAATTTACTTTAAGAATATTATAGATACGTAAATATGTAATTTAAAATCTTACGAAAAATATATTAAAATAGAACAAAATTTAGAATGTGTTATTATTGAAAATTATTGACAAAGCCATCCCAGCCCTTTTCATGGTATTGTTAAACTTTTTGTATACCATCGCTAGTACATTCATTTGTTAATTTGGTACTATATAATTACGTCCATTTTCCGATAAAATTGCATTCTGATGTATATCTGTATTGCATCTACAATTTAATTAATCAAAAATATGTTTATACTTAATTATACACCTTCGCATAATTTTTTCGCATAATTTTTTTTTTGTTGTACTTTACGTGGAATTCGAAATATACAATTGCAGCTTATATTTCAACATACTGCCAGTATTAAAAATGTGTATTTTATATAACATATGTGTTCCATATAACTTATTTCAAATTTTGCGGACTTTTCTATCACGGTGCGAGCTGACATTACAATTTCCTAACCTAAATAGTCGTCAACTTTAACAATAATCTCGCTTCGCTGAGACAGACATTTTTCTTTTCAAACCTTCATGTAATCGTTAAATTTATTAAAAAGCATGGTGTTATGTCAATTGAAATATTTATAAATTCATAAATCTGAAAAGTTTTTTTTTTTTTTTCTCTTTTCCTCCGGTTGGAGGATGTCGGATTAATTCCGACTATGTGTCTTCAACCCTAGGGTTATATAACACAGGTTTATCTAAATCCTTTATAAGTTTCTCTGTATTCTGTGATATTCTAGTTCAACTTTCTCTTTATCCACGTTTAGCTTTCTCTTTATCCTTAACAAATTGCATGACGCAACACAAAAATTCATGTGAGGACAAAAGACGTCCCACTCACTCGATGGCTAAAGACCAACTTTATTTCTGAAAAGTTTATCTCTTAGAGGTTAGAATAGTGAATTGTTGGAAAACTTTCTCGTTCCTTAAAAGAAAAGACTACGCAACTATTTAATTTGTATTGTACGTAAATAATAATATAAGGTATGTGTAAAATATATTAAAAAGAGTTGTATACAATTATATGAGATATTAAATGTTATCACTACTGTCTCGTATAAAATTAGTATTTTTCATTATAACTTTATTTGTGTGTGAGATTTTTGGCCCAACTAAGGCACAATATTTTGACTTATCTAAATAATTTAAAAGGAGGTTCGAAATAAAAAAAAAGAATGTATGTACATTATATGTACATTATATTATACATTTTGTTTATATAATAATAATAATTATTATTAACTATCACTTAATAAGAATATTTTATTTTCTTATAAACAGCTTTGAGTCTTGTTTCTCATTGAAATTACCATAAAAAACATGACTGCCCCGATCAGTACTGCAATGGATAGCTTGAGTGCTGCGCTCAAGTCTAATATTATCCCCAATCAGGAATACTTGCTACAGGGATCTGTATTAGATAGTTCTGTAGAAGTATTACTACATAGGCTTCGTGGTTTGTGCGACAATGTAGACCATGGACCAGAAGGATTCTATGATCATGAAATGTGTTTTAGTATCCGCAGGTACTGTCATTTTTTCTATTTCGAATCTGTTTCAATAGATGTCTTTATAAATTTAATTTCCAAAGTTTGATAAATATATATTGAGAAATTTTCTAATATCTATAGCACAAAGAATTGTAAGAGATACATCAAATATATTAAGAATGTTTAATGTTCACTTATATGATATTTTTTGGATATTACTAGTAGAATATCCTAATAATCAAACCTGATCCTGATAATATCTAATGAATATCCTAAAATATTTATTTGTTTGAATGTTTAAGACTTCTAATAGAAATTTTATGAAAATTTTTGAATTAACAAATTAACATCGATGTATGCTTTAAATTATAAAATTTTTTTTTTTAATTTTTTTAGAGGCTCTCCACAGGAACAACCGCTGTTACTACGAGTACGGCGTACCCTGGATCCTGCTTATGCAGATATGCCATGGCAACTGCGATATATTGGCCAGCCTGAGCTGGGTGATAAATCTCGACCTACAATTGTTCGCAGCAGCATCGATGTTGCTACCAGTAGCACTGTAGTAGAGTTTCTCACCGAGTTAGGTTGCAAATTAGATTTTGAGTATGTCACTCGCGGCTATATGTTTCGCAAAGGCCGGATGAAAATTACTGTATCGAAGATTTTCAAGGTGAATCAAGGTAAAGTGCCAGAGGGCGTGCCTGAAATGATTTCGCAGAGTTATTTGGTGGAACTCAGTGTATTAGCCCCTAGTGGACAGGATGCTATAGCAGAGGACATGAGAATATTCGCAGAACAACTACGACCTTTAGTGCAATTAGAAAAGATAGATTACAAAAGATTGGTCCATTAATCATAAGACATTCTTAACTTACAAAGAACTTTTATATAATCAATTATTGTATAGAGTATTTTAAATGTGTATTTTAAATTATAATGTGTCAAAAAATTAATTTAAAATAATATCTAATTCGCAAAAAAATTTAGAATATTGTTTTAATAATCATATTTTGATATTTATTATAATCTAATATAGCATTTAGATTTATCTTTAAATCCTCCTCAATTTCACTTATTAAGAACTTTCCGTGTTTATTTGTTAAGATTCCGCAAAAGTTAGAAAGTATTTTTTCTAAAATTTGTAATAAATATATAGTATTAAAATATAAAATTGATGAGAACATTGATTGTATGATTATTATTAAAAAATATATTTTTTTTATATATTTAGTTAAAGATATTAATATATATTTAAAATGTGTGCCTTAAATCGCGATATTTGATTGATTTCGATAATAATAATATTAAATCTACAAAAAAACTTTTCTAAAATCTATTCCTGAAAATTTATAATGTACATATGTAATACACATAATTAACATGACCGGACATATTCTTTTGAAATCAGAAAAGATGTTCTTTTCTGACAGATTTTAATCTTTTTCTATTTTTTCCATGAAAATGTATTCTTTATACTGTTTTTCTGATTAATGTAATTTAACTTGCTCCATGTATGTTGTACGTTAAAGGGTTATTACAAAATTAATTACATTAAATATATAAATGTAACTTTATTTTATATTTCATCAAATGTCTTAGCATAAAAATAAATATTTTAGCTTTGCAAGATTATCCGCATATAAATAAAAAAAACGTATAAAATTTTGATCTTCAAGTCCTTCCCGATTACTTTCCCCTATTCGATTCATCTTTTCTGTACTCTTTTTCTGGTCAAGCGATTTGGTCATTCTGTAATAATAGTAAATTATATTATTTATACAAACGTTGTGTCCCAGTAAACGAAAATAAATTAAAATGGACTGAAGAGAATTCATTTCAATGTTCGCAAATATGTACTTCTGAAAAGCTGAACCCATTTCAATGGCTAGGCAAAATATGCATGCTCTTTACTTGTGAATTGTAACGCTACAATCCATTTCCGGCATATAATCTCAAAACTCTTTTGAAAACATAAAAAGAAAAAAAACATAAAATTTTGCTACAATAGATATTAAAATCTGATATTAGTCAATTAAGATAACACTTAATCTTATCCAGATTTGATCATTTATTTAAAAATACTATCGACGTTAATTGCATATTTGACTTTAGAGTACCAAAATAGCGGAAATTACAAAATCGGGTTAGTCAGGAATCACAGAGGGCAGCTTAGGTATGTGGATAAAGCTGCGACGCCATTTCGACGTTTCTACGTGTTTCGTAGTGTGACCTGGCGGGCGTCCCTCATAAGTTCGCGCTTTTTCAACATATTTTCCTGATAGGTAAGAATCAGATTTAATTTATCTTCTTTGTAATCTGAACATGAATTCATGTTTGTCCATTCGTTGGGACTGATAGACCCGCGAATACGTAAAAGATTCGTAAACATTCAGCAGCGGCGACACGGTATTACTATGATCGAACCAAAATGGCGGGAAAGCCTTGCGAAGAGGCGAAGAGGAAAATGATCTTTTTTCTGGAGAAGCTTTGCGCTTTACTTTATATTACGAGGTTTTGTTATGGATTGTTCAATAGCGGAAGACAGTAGAGAGGAATAAGTAGCGAAGAGTCCACGATCCGCGATCTCGGAAATGATTCGGAGTTATGGGTGGCACCTTCATTTCTTTTTTTTATTTTTGTTTTATTTTTTATTTTTTTTTTGTTATTTTTATTTTTTTTTTTCAGGATTTTTCTGTCGCTTGCTAATTACGAATATTTATGTAGCATGCATAGAGCAATATAGATTATCACTTTGACTATCGCTGCTGAATCATCTTAGTTATAATTATTAATGAATGTGTCAATGAATAGATATTAGGATCGATAATGGAGTCGAATTAGGTTCTGCGCACAATGTAGGAACAGGAAAAATTGGAAATAAAAATTCGGAATAAAGATCAAACGTAACGCACAAAATGGATATGGATATGGATATGGATACCAATAATATGGATAAGTATAAAATATAGTCAGATCTTATATTTACTTGTATTCATTGTGCATTACGTTTAATTTTTATTCTAAATTTTTATTTCTAAAATTTAATATTTATTCCTAATATTCCTTCCTAATATTTCCTCCATTGCATAGGATTCCTTAGCTTAAATATATTATTCTTATGATATAAGAATATAGTTATTTGTGTTTATTGTGCATTACGTTTAATTTTTATTTCCAACTTTTATTCCTGTTCCTAAGATTTCCTCCATTTATGTCAACTGTGATGATGTGATCTGTTAAAAAATAAGCTGAAAATGAACGTCAAACAGAAAAAGATATTTTTAGAGCTTAAATGCAATAAAAAGAATAAGGAATATGAAATCAAATATAGAGATTTAGGAGGAAAGAATTAAATTTGGACATATGAAGTATATTTTGATTGTTTTAATCAGGGAATATTAAGATATATAATATATATTAATTTATTTCTAAAAAATTAATATATGTTATTAATATATTAATTAATATATATTAATATATATATATAAACAAGATTAATTTTTTATTTCTAATTTTTTATATTTAGTTTCTCATTGTGTCTTAATCTTAAATTTTGTAATTTATAATATACTTATTTGTAGACTCAGAAATGTCGCGCTATCGTGAATGGGATCTATCTTGCAAGGTTTACGTGGGCAACCTGGGAAGTAGCGCTAGCAAACATGAGATTGAAAGCGCATTTAGTAAATATGGTCCATTGAGAAATGTATGGGTGGCTAGAAATCCACCTGGCTTTGCATTTGTGGAATTTGAAGATCCGCGAGATGCAGAAGATGCAGTGAGAGGATTGGACGGAACGTAAGTTTCGAACTTGATAATCTTTATATTAGTCTTCTTTATTGCTACAATTGAGCTTTGGCTTTTTAGAGAAAAACAATCCTATGTAGATTTTAGTTCTCATGAATTTGTTATAATTGTAATTTTTTTAAGGGAAGAAGTTATAAGCTTTTTTAACTTGTTTGTTGTTAACAATGTTTTAAAAAATTGAACTTTATTTAAAATTTTAGTTATTAATATTATTGTTATGAATTCATTAATTCGTTATTAAAACTTATAAACAAAATTATAAATAATTGGAAAAACTTCTACTTTTATATAGGCTTTTAGGATCTGTTCTACCTCACTCTCATATGCCTGTGGCGCATGTAGGTGATGTACAGGCATATGGGACCTACTTTTTAACGCCGATTCCGAACGGCAAATTTTTGAGAAGATTCTCTAAGCAAGAAATACTCTTGTAGTTTGCCAGACCGTCAAAAAGAGACATGGACATATGAAGATATTTGATCCTATTGGGATTCGAACCCAGGATCTCTAAAATTAGATCTATGCGCTGTCCGTTATGCCACGCTCGCTCTAATAGAAAAAATTAAATTATACAATCATTAAAAAACTCTAATTATCATTTACTTATCTCTATTTCCAAAATTAGTATGCTCTTTTGACTTTTGTTTTTTCAAAGAAAGAGAAAAGTAATTTAATATGACAAAATTATGAATTATAATCTCAGAGATAAAACTATTAAGGTTCGTTTGTCTCTCTGCAGCCATATTGAATTATGACTTGTGAAAAATACCAGAAAATAAGATATCTGTCCAATAAATCACATAGAAGTGTAAAATAAATCTTGAAATAATGGTACACTGCTTAGCTATCAGAAATTACCAGATCACTAGATCTAGGGAGCTTTTTAGCAAGCGACACAGTTGACACAGTATAACACAGTGTCGCTATACGTGCTTTCCTGTTATGACACAACACAACACATTTCGACACAGCTATGATGCAGAATCGGATTATGTTCTGCATCATGGCTGACAATTTTTAAACTTTTATGTTCGTAACACTAAATAGTGAAAAAGAATTGTCTTTTTCTATTTTGAAATTAATCATTTATTTAAGGTTTGTTTAAGGCCGATATTTAAGATTCTGTAGACCTATTCTCTAAACGATAATTCGATGTCGTTATACTATTGTTGCGTAGATATTTTATATGATAAAAAATCTGCGCAACAACAATATAATGACACCGAATTATTCTTAAAAATTACAAAATAGGCTAACTGGATTAAGAAGAAAAGATTATTTTTGTGACACTGCAAATATTTTAAAGCTCGAGAATGAAGCAATCAAAACCTTCAACAAATTTCAGCTAGCGTCAATTGATGACTATATCTAGAACTAAGACATTCCATTCAAGCACCCAGACATTGTGTTTAATTGTGTGACAGTGTCTATCTGTGTCTTCTTACTGGAAAGCTCCCCTAGTTGTTTCTGATAGCTGAGCAGTGACTATTATTTCAAGAATTATTTTACACTTTTACGTGATTTATTGGACAAATGTCTTATTTTCTGATATTTTTTACAAGTTTTAAGAATACGAAAATATCATGTTTTTAAAGGAAAAGATAAAGCTATACGACGCAAGAAACTTTTTATGTCATTTCTCACTTCTGACATCACACATGTCACGCTGCGAGAGAACCGAGCCTTAAATGTCATTCTTTATCTTTCAGACGATGTTGCGGTACTAGAGTGAGAGTAGAGATGTCCTCTGGGAGAAGTCGTCGTGGAGGTGGCGGTCGTAGGCCTGGTCCTCGATATTCCAGGTAAGGGACTTCGCGATATTTCGTAATAATCGCGAACTTTACAGCGAAAACAAGCGTTAGAGCTGCGACATGGCTAAGCGCTCCTCGCCAACGTAGGTATTCATGCAGAAGAACCTCTCTTTTACGTTCTAAGCAAGAGTGCGCTCTTCTCAGCGAAACGAGTAATACATGAGTCTTTTTTACCCCCCTCAATGAATACTTTTTCGTGCACATCATCGCGAGACTCAATATTTTCTCGTATATATTTCTATGTAGGAATAATGATATACATACATACATACATACATACATACATACATACATACATACATACATACATACATACATACATACATACATATATGCATTTAATTTACATGTGTGTATGTATGTATGTGTATGTGTACTTATATACATAATATTTTATATATATATTTTGTTTTTTCTTTCTTTTTCTTCACTGTCGTATTGTCTGGCTAATCCTCCTCCTCTTCGTCTATGATCGTGAGTAGTTTAAGATCACCAATTATTTAAATTTAGGTTGGGTCGCACAATATTTTTCATAAAGATTACTGCTACATAGATATTAAGTGCATGAATATGGTGAAATGTTAATTTCGAGGATTAGCCAGAGCACGGCTAAATCCATACTGCATGCTTATGCGGACAGGAAAATATTGGATCATAACATATTAGTTCCGATATACTAAAAACGGAAGACTATGAGGAATAATTTCTAATTTTTTAATAATTTTAAGAATCGATTAAATATGTTAGGAACATTATTATTTTTAATTATTAATTAAATTACTTAATAAAACAAGATATAAGTTGCAAAATATTAAACATTACATCAAGGATTATATCTTGAAATAAATAAAAAAGAAAAATTTTTATATTATATATAATAATGTATTGATTTTTTACTTTTAGTTACTTCATTAATTTATTAGTTTAATAAATAGTTAAATAGATTAAATTTCTTTAAACTTTAATCTCATCGTAATAGTGATAAAAGAATTATTTCCCGTAATTTTTTTCTTATATGTAGAGGAAAATCGCCGATAATTATATAATTCTTAAAAAGATATCTTTTTCTCGGAAAGCAAAGATTGTCTTTTATTAAGCTTTATTTACTAATAAAAACATAATATATTTAAATTAAAGAAAAAAAAACTCTTAATTTATATATTTGTGGTCATTTCTATATCTAAAATCAGCTAAACAGATTTCTCAAATACGAAAATAAAATTTTTATGATTTTCTTTTGCAAATTGCAAAATTTAAATAATACTAGTATTGATACTATTATCATTTTACATATTTGTAGCTTCTTGAAATTATTTATATTTTTTTCTTATCTTTTTTTGTAATGTGATTTTAAATATAAAATAATGTAGCCGATACCTAGCTGTAAAGTACTATAAAGTATAGTAACTTAACCTAATGTACCTTTTATAGTGCCATTACTTATGTCTTACAGAATAGCAAAAAGGAAAATAAACATAGTTTATTAATTTATTTCATTATTAACTTCTTCAACATGGAGTCATATTTGAAGTATATATCTACGTGGAGTATGTACTCTTAGAATTTATTTTTTGAAGATTCCTTATAGTCTACTTATCATAGCACTCAAATGTCTTGGGTATTATTTATCGTTCATATCTTTCTCTTTTTTTTTTCATTCTTTTTCCGATTGTAATGCTCTTGTTCGTACGCTTTAGCAAACAATCGGATTTATGTACGATATATCTTTTTTTTTTTAACAAATTTGTAGGTCCAGATCGCGCAGTCCCCATAGGAAATCCCTGGGTCGTTACCCGAGGTAAGACTTTCCTGCTCCTCTTAGCTCCTCGCCTTCCTTTTACAGATAAATCCGTCTCGCTTCTTTTTCTCTGTTCCATCTTGCTGTCGGACGCAATTTTCAGATGCTAAGAAAAATGAAAATCTCGCGAGGCAATCACCAGCAAAACATTTGGCAGACATACATTAGTTCTTCTTAATCCTTTGTAGATCCTGGTCGAGAAGTCCACGAAGATCATCGATTAATCATTACTCCAGGTAATTAATTCCTTCTCTTCCTTATAACCTCGACTGTTTTTTTTTTGTATCTCGCTTTGCAAAAGTTTTCAGAATCTACGGTCCTGACGAGACGAAATAGCAATCAGTAGGTATACACTAATTGCTTGTATTCGTATAGTATACATACTGCATGTATTATTTATATATCACGAAGTAGTAATCACTATTATTTACTAGAAACATTTAAGAAAGGAGAATGATGACAGAACTAATGAGATTGGCACATAAAAATTTATATCTAATTTCACAAAGTTTTTATATAGAAATCGATTTCACTACTTGTTTCGTTACCATTCTCCTTAAGCGGTCGAGACTCGTATTTGAAAAGCTAAAAGATAACTTAAAAAGTAATCGATTTTGACAAATCGTGGGTACTCGAGCAGCGGTAAAAAATAAAATAATGTTTGATCGGCGATCAAGTTAAAAAAGTGGGAGAACAGGACTGTATGAACTGTGCGATGATGAATGAAGATGAGGAGGGATTACAAATAATGCATTAAACAGGATGAATTTTAGAAACGGCGTGATGCTGTCAATGCGCGCGTTAACGAGTACAGCGGGTACAACTTCGGATACAAGTTTGTATTTTGAAATTCCATATGAATTATCGTTATTGTATCGTTATGGATTTTAATTTTTCTAACTTCAGAGAATGGAGGATCTGCTCGATGTCTAAAATAGGCAGAGAAAATAAATTAAAATATATAATCTTATATGATTGAATATTTGCACTTTCAATAATAAAACGAAATAGTTAAAATTTATTTCTACAATGGCTAATGCTAATAATGGCAGCAATTTTAATTTCTTTAAATATATTGTTTTAATTGTTGAAGAAACACACATTTTAAATTAAAAATTAAATTTTGTAATTCTCAACATTTGTTAATATAAAGATAATTAGACTTTTTAATATAGAAAAAAAGGTAATATAGAAATTTTATTCTTTTGTTGAACGGTAAATATCTTAAATATTATATTATATTGAGATATCTTAAATATCTCAATTATATGATGTCGAAGATATTGAACACTGCTTTTCATCATTTTCTCATTGCACATGCATCGTGGATAAAATACACAAATGTAATTCAAACGTATAAAAGCGATCAGTCATTAGGCCTTACAAAAATTTATCGATTTATTTTGAGAAAGTTGACATAACACATATGATGCTTGATGCATCGCGATGAGAACGTGATGTATATACGTTAGTGAGATTTATACGTCCATTACATGTATAGATATTTGAATCGATCAGCACGGAGCACAGAGGTCCTCCCTACTTTTTTCTTTTTTTTTTCTCTCTCTCTCGTATCTTCTCGAGTGGGCAGTCTAGGATAAACGAGAACGCAAAACTCGATCGGTGAAAAACGGCGAGAAGCGAGCGCGTGTGCTATTTCTTCGATTCGTAGAATCTTTTTTTCCTCTCCGAAATGATTAAAGAAAGAGAAAAGAAATTGAAACATTATGAGATCCGCGATATAGTGGCCAGGAGTATGATAACGTTGATGATTATATTGCTAAAACTGACGTTTGCAGATTCTACCAGCGTCAGCTCCTAGCTCTGCTCGTCTCCCCGCCACTACTACTACTTCTACTACTACTACTGCTACTACTTCTACAGCCACCGTGAAAAAGCGTATGCGTACGCAAAAAAAGCGAATCGCCAATCTCGCAATCGTCAATTGAACAAAACTGAACAAAAAAAAATATGCCTGCCTGCCCACTAACTTCCCAACCAACCAAGTCACCATCAGTCACCACCAAGTCACCGAATATATAGGAAGCCGTCCGTACGTCTGTCACGTCACGTCACGTCACGTCACGTCGTTCGTCGATGTTGTGCGTTGTGGTGCGACGCGCACACAGCACACAACGGCGCAACAACCAAAAACAACAGTTTTCGTGCGCCGTCACCGCTGCCGGAGTACCGCCAGTGCCCGAGACTGCTACCTTCGGAAAAAAAGAAAAAAAATACCAAAAATTGCTTTTTTTCGTTGCTGCCCCCCCCTTCGAGTTCGCCGTCGTTGCACCGCAAAATATCGTCTTGAACCGTCACAAAAAAATCCGTTTGCCGCTCCGTTGCGGAATTCTCCCCTTTGATCACCACTACTATTATTACTACTACTACTCTTCCACCAACCACCACCACCACTACCACCAATCGACCGATCACCAAGTGTTGTTGTGATCCACTTTCTTCGACTCTTCATCTCAGCTTTAGCTCGGGGGACACATCGAATCAATCGCCAAAAACAAAATTCGCCACCGTGAGAAAAAATGTCACCCACAACCGGCCACCGCCGCCATCACCAGTTCGTCAACGAACTAAAATCGCGATGCAAACAAAAAAAAAAGAATTAAACCGTCTGTACAGTAATTCTGTCCACCGGCGCGTCTCTCCATTCGACTACGATCGACTGTCTTCCCGACTATTCGTCGTTTCGAGACCGACGTTTCTATTCTGCCACTGCCACTACTAGTATTACCGCTACTGCTACTTCTACCACTACTGCTACTGCCACTACTCGTCGACCATCACTTAGGGACGTGTGTTAGCCGCAACAACAACTGAACGCGCGAGAGTTGCCGCCGAGAGATCTTCTCGACCTTCGACTCCTCGAGCGAACGCAAAAAAAGCGAAATGATCACCACCTACTACACACCATCCCACCACCACCCACCAACCAACTACCACCACCAACCACCACTACATGTTCACAGTTATCTGGTATTTCACCGATTTTCAAAGATTTTTTATCTCTATCTTTTTCTATTTTTGTTTATATTCTTTTCTTGTTTTTATTACTTTTTATTTTGTAATTGTCTCGACCAGGAATTCTATTTGATTCGGTAAAAAGTTAATACATTTTATTGAAGAGTAATGAATCTTGAAAAAATTGATTAAATAAATGAGATGTTTTTAATAAAATTCTTAAGAATCAAAAAATTCCCGGCCGATACACATAAATAAAATCGGTATATATGTCGAAATGTAACATTTACTGATAAAAGATCTAATGATTTCACTACTAAAGTTAATCCTCTACTTTCTTTGATTGGTTTCGCATTCGATTGGTGAGACGTCATTTTATATTAATTCATTATTAATCGTGTCTAACTATAGTTTTGATATATTTCCCTCTAGGTAAAATAGGAATTAGATAATCCTAATTCTCTTACAGTTGCCTTGCGATAATTTTTCGTATCTGTGTTCTATGCCGCTTCACTCCACTCCATCTCGAATTTAATGTTATAATTTTATGAATTCTAAATGCTCCGTTTTTTAATAAACAATATATTATCATTGCGAAATAATTTACTTAGATACACCAAGTATAGGTAATAAATTAGCAAATTATTTTAGCAACTTAATTTTAGAATAAAAATAATGAGTGACTTAAGAGAGGATAATAATAATTTGAATTGCGATTAATAAATTATTCAAAAATAATAGCTAAATTAATATGATTAATACTTTAGCAATTAATTACAATTTAAAAGTTCGTTTATCGTAATATTTTTTACGAATAAATATCTCTAATTGATACTTTATGACAAATAATATCGATATTTTAAAATAATATTTAAAAAATATAGTAATGTATTATTTATTTGCGGCAATTATGATGAATATTTGCAAAGTTCGCGGCGGAGCGGAGAAAGGCGTTCTAATAATCTCCTTTGTTATCTAAAAATGAAAATGATGTCAAACGGCCTTTAATTTTTTAGGTCGAGATCTCGCAGCCCTCGCAGGAGGTCTTTGTCACGAAGTCGCAGCCGAGATCGCCGTTCACGTTCGGATTCCCGTGATAGACGGTATTAATATTAACCCTGCTAATTAAAAAGAAAAAGCAAAATTTTCCTTAATTATGAAAATAATGGTAATAAAAGAAAACGAAAACGAGAAAACCAATATAAAAAAGAAAAAAAAACAACAATAAAAAGAAACTACATGCCTTCGAGGGGATGATGACTTTTGTAAAAATTGGCATAAATAAAAAGAAAAAAAACCCTACAATTATGTACAGAATGGGAATTCCGCGTTACATTGATCAAATTCGTCGCAAAGGGGATAGACATCCTCTCTTGGGATAGAACAAAAAAAAAAGTGAAAAATATAAGTACGCTCTTTTGTCTAAGCCTTGTATTCTTTATCTAATTACAGTTAGATGCTAAAAGTTCAAGAGAAAGAGAGGTAGATAGAAAGAACGGACCGACTTTATGTGCCGAGCGGAAGACAGAAAAATGAGAGAGATAAAGCGAGAAACAATTTTGTATGTACATAATAAAAATTGATTGCTACTCATACATACATATATACATACATACATACATACTATCGTGCTATCGTTTGAGGTTATAAACGACCATGATAAAAATGCGACAGAAAGCAAAATAAAAGACGTTTCGACAGGTTTTGTGGATGACTGTGAATTTAGTCAATAAGTTTCTCAACATATATGTATATCTATTCCACAAATATAACTTATTCTGATGCACGTATAGCTAACACGATCATCAAGTTGTGTGCATTATATTAATTAATAATCCAAATATATTATCCAAATATGTGACGTCAGAATCATTTATTAAAATAAATGCGATAAAAAATAATCACTTATTATTTTTTTTAAGTTGTGATTATTATCAAGAATATTAACTATTTTGTCAGAAAGATAAAAATCGAAAATTTTGTTTGGACATATTGATTATTTTATATTTGTACTTTAACTTTAAGACATAACAAAATAAACTTGTGAATGATAATGTGAATGTATAAAATTTTTTATTAGTTCGTTTTTTTTTTGTGCATTACTCACACGACATTGCGCAACTGTCATTTTCCTTCACATCGACAAAGGATATAATATATAAATAGCAAATGAACCCTGTGGATATTAAACATGTATCTTTATCTATATTGGAGTTTTTCCCTTCTTTCTACTAAAAAACTTATAAATCTATATAATAATTCTAAGCTAAAGCTTTAAGAAAGAAACGAACTATTTCAAATTTTTTATTTTTTTTTATAACTTCAAAAGAGAAACCGTATTTTATTTTCGATATATAATGATAATAATATAACATTTTATTATATAATGAGATAAATTTAGAATTTGTTTAATTTATAAAGTATTTACGTTGATATTAGTTTTTGATATGTTGATATTAATTTTTTGATTCTTCAAAAAAAGATTTACGTGATTCAAAATTAAAATTTCAAAGTTTATACTTGACTGAAAAAAAGGTTTGTGTTTGTTTATAAAAAAATTTGTAATATCAATATTTCAAAGTTAAAATTTCAAGTTTTATACTTGGCTGAAAAAAAGGTTTGTGTTTGTTTATAAAAAAAATTTGTAATATCAATATTTCAAAGTTCTACCATGAAATTAGATATAAGCCATGTTGCCTAAAGCAAGAGCACACAATCTGACTCCCTGCTGGCAAATGTGATAATCTCTGATAGGTAATGCCAGAGTCTCATCCAATAATTTTAAGATCTCCAGATATGCTTTCAATGCTTGCTCGTTTCGGCCTTCCTCGAGATTCGTCGCTGCAACCTTAAAAATGGCATCTGTATCCTGTAGGGTCTTCAAGCCTTTCAGAATATTCGTACTTTTTCCGCACTTCGCGCACCCGATCATAAATTCGTTTGTATCGCTTCTAACTAGCAATACGTTGCCGCAGGATAATCCAGTCTCACATTTAAATCTGGAAAAACAAAGCAATATGATGATAAAATTAATGGTCTGTTTTTTATAAGGTGTGATTTGATTTATTTGGTATATAAGTTTTTTTTTTTTTTTTTTATTTAAAGCTCGGTTTCCTCACCGTAGCTATATTGGTTTACGATGTCATGAGCAATTTTGTTAAAAAATAATTTTTATTTTAACGTAACAGTTGCAATAATTTTCATTACGTGTTTCTTGTTTTTTATATTAAATTTAAATTGCCGTGACATTGCTAACAAAGACCTTAATAATTACTACAAATCAAGATCTCGATCATAAATTTCTATTAACAAATAAATAAATTAAATATAGTATTGAATTTGTTATGATCGGCGTTCTTAGATAGTAACATGAAAAATGACTGAAACTCGAGAAAAACAATATTTGTATAACTAATATTTGTATATTTATAATGTCAATTTAATATTTAAAAATAAAAAGATATATGTTAACTGAACAATATTACATATATTTCAGTGTAATATCAATATCTGAGGAATTTGATAATAATAAGTACTGTAATAAATTAAATACCTAAGTACTGTAGGATCCAATTCGTCCAAAAGTGGCCAATGTCCGGAGCACGCCTCACAATTGCAATCAAACCAATATTGTACCCTCAATTTTCTTTTTCGCTCATTTTCGAGCATAATTGTGAAGATGGGACCATAATTCTCAGAAATCTCTTCGCCCACTCTAATGGTGCGAATGGCACGAACGACCATGGTAGTGCCAATAAAGTATCTAGGTGATTTAAATTTGTAATACAAATCAACACATTCCATAATTTAATAACAATGAAGAAGAGAATATTTATTATTTACCGCACTACTCCAGGATTGCATGAATGATTCAGCATCGCTACTGTGGGATAAACACCACCGCCTATGAACATACTTTTAGCCTTAGCGAGTGTCTTCTCTCCTTTTGGTCTTACCAATTCTGAAATCTGAAGAAACAAATAATAAGAATAAATATAATAATTTAATATTCAATCCTATAAAACCGCGAGTACACTCTTAATTAAAAAATAAGTGGCCAATTGATAAATGACATAATCAAATACAAATTTACAATAATATTTTACAATATTTTATTTTTTTGTTTGAAAATTGACGAGCTATTCTGTCAAATCTATTTATTATTAAAATAATTTTTTAAGCAATAATGAAGTACGATCGAACGAATTCTAATATACGTTGCGTTGTTACTTCGTGCGTGTTGAATTGTAATAGCTGCAAATTGTGTAATAATAGTCCGGCGATAAACAATTCCTCCTCCGATAATTTACTGTCTGCTGAGTCAGCGGTTTTCACGTTTTCCGGCAGATACTCGCCGGTTCTTAACAATCTGAATAACCAAGCTGCCATGTAAGCTCTGTGAAAAATATCCTCAGGCAACCTTTTATCTTCGTGAGTAACTGTTAAAATATATAAAATGTTATAATAAAAGAAAGACATCAGCAATTTTTATAAGAAAAATTATGAACGTGGATAATTGAGAAAGGAGAAAGTTAATTATCTTTAAAGAAATTTTCAGGATTCTTTTTATAATTTTGTTTAAAATTATAAAAATTCATTATGTGTTTTTTGTTAAGTTTATTTTTTAATTATAAATTTACGCAATTCAGAATGTTATTTTATCTTTTTCATTTTTATTATTATTGCTTATTTATTGTTAGAATAGTTTAGCAGACATTTTACATTTTAATACTTTTATTATTAGTTACCTAAATTATAAAAAGTCGCGTAGTTTTCCCCGCGATATGGATTTTCCGCAGAGATTCGCGACGCACTGCCGGAATCCTTGAGTCGTTGGTTCAGTTTCATAGCTTCTTCGAAAGGTATCTGTGTGATCGCCCTTAGAGCTAAGAAGCACGTTACCGAAGCTTTTGAGTGCCACAAGGCCGGCAACAACTTGCACTCTCGCGAGTGCACTTGGGCGTCCGCATCTCTGCAACGATGGCTGCAATATGCGACGCAGGTGCAAGTGCGACAAGCCGCTGGTACGAATATCCTCCCGAAGCACAAATGGCAATGCGTGAGCCTTGAAAATTGAATGTCGCGCATCTTAATCGTGATATAAAATAAATGTTTTAATTGCGACTTGGAATAGAGAAAAAGAAGACTTGGAATAAGAAACGATTCTGCAAGCAAGCGCATAGCAAGTGAAATAAAAAAGGATAAAATTATTTTATGTTCAAGTTCTAAGTTGTATTTCAATCAAAATTACCACAATCAGAGTGTAAAGTATCGATGAATGAGCAAACTTGACAATTGAATATTCAAAAAGATAATCGATACTCGGGGATTCGGGGAGATCCTTTTGATCTACCTGTTCTCTGCCAATAGAAAAGCACAATGCGGTCGTTCGATGATTACGATCTCGCCGGGTGCTATCTCTCTAGTCGCCACGGCGTGTCTACCTATGTCACCCCCGTCGTCTTTGATTTTCACTGCATTACTGCAAGCGGGATACAAAGGGTTCCTCTTCTTCTCAGGAATAAATCTACTATGATGATTCCCTTCTGAATGCGCATTAGATTTTTGTTTCACGTGAACCTGAGAAAAATTTTTTGTGGCGGCCTGATTGAGCTGTTTGCCCTTATCCATCACCGCGAGCATCACTCTGATGTCCGCCTCGAATTTTTGCTTCTTTTCCAAGGGTATCTTAGCATTATCCAAAGCCTGGAGAGCCCGCCTGAACGCCTCGATCGCTTCATCGTGTCTCTTCAGGCCCAATAAACATCTGGCCCGTCGCTCCTCAAGTTTATAGAGGAGATCTTTTGGATAACCGAGTCGCGAGGCCTCCTCGATATCCTTCAACGCGTGTTCATGACGCTCCAAATGATACAACGTAGCCGAACGATTCGCCAGAATAATGCTTAATTCTGAACATTTGAACATTTCTCAGAATCGATCAAAATAATTGCAAATAGTATAATTATTGAATGATGAAATAATACTGGGATAAATTGCGACAGAGATTTTCGCATGAGTTACGGAAAAATAAATTATAGAGAAACGGTAATTTATTTGACATATGATAATACTCTGCTTAATGATAAGCATATGATAATTTGAAATATTATTTTTTTATTGCAATTATATAATGTTATATTATGTGTGTTAATAACATACATTGACCAAAAATATTAAGTTATGTGGATATAATTATATACTAAATAAACATAAAAAAACAAACACCATACGTGTCTACCTGTTGACGGTGCTAGAAGGACTGCATTCGAATATGTTTCCAAAGCCTTCGCAAATTCGCCATGACCAAAAAATTTGTTCCCGGCGTCTTTCAGTCGGATAGCATTGTTGCTATCCTTGACCATAGATTTCTCCACTTCCAGGGATAACTGGTAAGCCTCAGAGTACCTCAAAATGAAAGCCACCCTCTCGACATTCGACTCGAGAGCGGCGAACTTCTTAAAGTCTTGTTGGCGAATCGCCTTTCGTACTGCTAACAAATTAGAACGAAAGAATCCACCGATTTCCGGTTCAGGCTCATTTCCCGACATTTTTAAATATATTCTTAATCAATTCTTATTAATAGATAACTAAGGATTGGACATAATTATAATTAATGTATATTATATATTATATATTAATATTAAACTTGAACGCTTTTATATATTTAATAATAATTAACACATTTATTTTTATTAAAGAGAAGAAATTTTATATTATCTATTTAACATTTATTTATTTATATTAAACATATGCAGAATTACATTTAGCAAAAATTAAATATAGTTAATTGAAACACACATCTTCTAGTATTAATTTACGGTTCAATCGTTTTGGTAGTAGTTATTAGTATTTATAATAATTATTAATATTAATTATAATATTAATATTAATTATTTTTATATTTCTCTTCATTAATCTCTTCACTAATTTTTCGCGTTTAATTCTCGCGAATTAATTCTTCGGTGAAATCAAGTATGAAGACGATGTAAAAATTAATTAAAAACACGAATTGAAGAACACATGCGAATGGCATATTCCTGGTCGACGACTCAAAGTTACTGGCTTCTGATCGTGTGTCTCGCTTTAGCGAGACTCATGCGCGACTATTTCGGTGTGTACTATTTTAAGATGTTTCGATCTTGGTGTGAGTGCGTGCCGCAACAAAACGGAAACATAATGTCTTCCTTAGACAATATAGACGATAATATAACTTCATCGGTATCCGGATTAAAATAATTAACTCATACTGCCTGTTCCGCTTCGTTTCTTATAGATTTTCAAAGAAAATTTTTTGAAATTTAGAAGTGCTGTTTCTATTTCGAGAGAGAGAGAGAGAGAGAGAGAGAGAGAGAGAGAGAGAGAATGAGTGCGAGAATCTGCAAAAATAAAAATGGACATGTAGATAACCCTGATGGCGAAAGAGTATATTTGTTAATGTTGCCATGTCGATGTGCTGTGAACTAATTAAATGCTAAATTATGCTACACTTTACATTAAAAATTATGTAGGTAAATAATATAATATAATTGATCTATTGCTATGTGAGCTAACTTAAGTACAATATATACAAAATTCAAATTAGCGATATACAAAATAATGGATGTAAAATTGATTTATAAAACGAAGGTGTCAATTGATAATTATTTCGAGTTACGATAATATTATAATGATATTGCACTTGATGCAACAGTTGAACAATAGCTGAAAAAATATCTAAAATATTTTCAGGTTCTATTTTCTTAAAATGAAAGAGGGAATTTTTGAGGAAGGATATCAATCTGGTTATATAATATGCATTATTGTATAATATCATATGCTCGTACATCTCTTATTCCGTAAAAATATTTAATGATAATATTATATTAAAATATTAATATATATATATATATATATAATATATTATAAAATTTTTTCGTACGTTGTATATCAAGATTATACAATAATGTCAACGTCTTTTTTATTTCTTTTTTCTGATTAAACACTGTCAGTTAAAAAGGTCTGTAGATTAAAAATATGAAATTTGACGATAGCATTTGATATTAGATATAAATAGATAGAAATTAGATATAAATGGTATTATTAATACCATTTCTCAAGAGAAAATATAATGAAGACAACACACAAAATATTAAATTTACAAGCAGAATTATTTTGATTGAAATCTAGCATTAAAATCAATCTAAAATTTCGACACCTTCTCATCCGCAGCGTTCTGAATTTCATTCAGAAAATTTCTGTAAACCGTATTTCTTCGCAAATACAATCTTGTTAAATGCAACGGACGAAGATCGTGAAACCATCTCGCGGTCGTCAGATCATCAGAGCGTGCGTCCTCGTCCTAGAATTTTATTTTTTTTTTTTTTTTTATTTACACATCCGGGAGATCCTCCCGGTCTTCTCGCGGAATATTATTATTATTAGAGCCCATCTCGCGTATTTGTAGGACGGATCTATAGGCCTTTAGAAGTCGTACGAACCCTCGTCGTCCTCTCTATGGGCCCTCAGGCCCATCCTGTAGATACCGCCGGCCAAGCAGGCGCCGATGAGCGGGCCCACCCAGTAAACCCAAATATTTTGATACTCTTCGATCACCACGGCTGGACCCAAAGTCCTGGCAGGATTCATGCTGCTGCCGGTGACAGGCACCGCCGCCATATGAGCCACCGCGATCGTCAGGCCGATCGCAAGCGGGGCCCAACCCTTCACGTCGGTCCTTTTGGGATCCGTGACGGCGTGCACCACCAGCACCAGTAGGAACGTAACGATTGCCTCCATTGCTACACCCTGCGCTGGTGTCACCCCGGCGCCCAACATAGTAGCACCCAGACCATGGACGGCCTGAGTCTTGGGTATCAACAGCTGGACAAACGACAATTAGAGAAATCGATAAACGATGGAGGATAAACGAGGAGAGAACGTAACGTATAAGAAAGTTAATCGCCTTTAAATTATTTATGATAAAATTCATATGCAAAAAGAACGGTATTTACACAGAAAAAAATGAATCAAGATTATACATTTTCATATATATAAGCAAGGATGTATAGTTTTCATATAGAAAATTTTTAGTTCTGAGTTGCAGCAATAATGATACTTCGATCAATAAATCAATCGACAAATTCAATCGAAGCGAGAGTAAAATTTTTAAGAAGATTATAATATTCTTGCTTATATATGAGAATATTTGTCTCGATTTAAGACTAATTTTTTTTTGTGTGTAAATCGGATTGCACCGGTGAAATATTAGATTGAAAAAATGTTTAATGTTGATTTATTCATCGAAATTAATCAGGACTATAACAAATACGCAAATTATTATCATGCACGCACGCACGTGCGTCACTGTTCCCGTGCGCGTGATCCAGCTGGTCGGCAGCGACCAGTTTCTGATGTAACGAGTGTATGGACGACGGAGTCGGGGAGGAGAGGCGGATCTTGACCTTGCTCAACGGCGATTTAATTGATATGGGTAAGATGGAGCACTTTCGAAGCTCCGCGCCAAATCGAAATGACGACGATCAACGATCAATTTCACGCTTCGCTCGGACAATCATTGTGATTATGCACGTGTAAGAAAACGTAAGCGCGCTTAAATAAAAATGTCGGACGCGCGACGCGCTGGCGATTTATAACTTATATAATATTCGGCAGTATTCGATGTGATTAAGTTCTAAATAATTTCAATTATTTTTAAAACAAATAAGAAAGGGATTACATTTTAAGTGACAATGGAAATAAAAATTGATATAATCCCTTTCAAGCCTTAGTTAAATGACAGAATCTCAGATAAATTTAACTTGCTGGATAACATTTTAAAGCAATATTGAAAATTGAAATTAACAAAGATAGACATTTAGATTAATTAATTTTTTCATATTTTTCAGAAATAAATTGGATGTTGCAGCGAATTTTTTAAATTTACATACCTTGAGAACGGCAGATCCCGCAATAGCGCCGCAACATTGACAGATCACGTAACTAACAGTTTTAAGAAAACTGCAATTTCCGCTGATCAACAAACCGAATGATACAGCCGGGTTTACGTGACAGCCAGAAATCGGACCTAGAGCCTAAAATTAAGAATAATATACTATAACATCTGTTAATAAATTATATTTTTTAACTATTACGTTATAAAATTTCCCTCATTACAAAATTAACATTTGATGTATACGTAATAATTATAATATTAACTGCAGTAACAATTATCAGAAACAAAGTAAGATGCAATTGTTTTGTTATATCATAATTTACGTAAATAATTTTAAAGATCACTATACCCCTTACAGTTACGATTCACACTGTCTTCTATTGTAATTTAGAAGCTATTGCGGGAGTGGTTTACGATTCGCTTCTCGATTGACAAGCTTGCGACTAATAAAACCCGGATCGTGAGAAAATTTCTAAAGTCCCTTTCATAATCGTTCCGATCCACGCCCATCAAAGAAAGAGAGAGAGAGAGAGAGAGAGAGAGAGAAAGAGAGAAATTAATTTCTCGTATTTATCCCGGATAATTTCTCAACGATCAATGTCACAGAAGCGTTTTGACAAATCCCGCAGTGTGTAACGCCTGCTTGTAAATTC
Organism: Pogonomyrmex barbatus; assembly: GCF_055798465.1. Classification (NCBI taxonomy): domain Eukaryota; kingdom Metazoa; phylum Arthropoda; class Insecta; order Hymenoptera; family Formicidae; genus Pogonomyrmex; species Pogonomyrmex barbatus. The sequence continues at coordinate 8,161,100 of NW_028297171.1, read as the reverse complement.
CGCTTACATATCCAGCATGTAATTATGCAGAGATCGCATGAACGATTCGAGACGATTTCAAGCACGTCCGACCTTCTCGTAGATAGCTAGATGAGTAGACGGTTTCTTTTTGCAGAAACATCTAAGATTATATTGTAAGAATATCTTAGTAAAAACGTCGAGCTATAACATGTTGTTTTTAAATCAATGCTATTAATAAAGTGAAAAATAACTGAAGTAGCCGAGCAAATGGTAAACAAAATTAATTACGTATCTCATTATAAATACAAAGTGTCTTGACATTTTTTATAATATAAGATCCTTTACAAGTCGAGGTGTAAACGTAATATAGATCTAGAACTACAGCCAATGTTTGATTCATAGTGGCGTTGCGTGTGGTCGCTAATCGATAACAGATGGTGGCCGCGATAGGTGAATGCGAGCCGATCTAATTCATATGCACAATTTGCGCGCACATTGTTTGTAAGCCAGCCTGTAAACTCACCTCGCAAATTGTCTGTAAATTTCCACGCGGATATCAGCATAAGCACTTTGCATTAATAATAACATCCTTCAAACACGATTATTGTACACGATATAAATATATATAATATCGCACGATAATAATATCGCATTAGTCTTAATGCATGCATAACAATCGATATTATACAAACAATATGTAATGAAATAGAACAATAAAAATTTCCACGCGAAAGACACGCCAATGGTCGTCTCGAAAACAGCGGTTGTTTTTTTTTTTTTTTTTTTTGCGTTTGCGCTGATCGAACGAACCAATTTACAAATAATGTATAATAAACTGGTGACGATTTAAGAAAAATTCCAAGACGTATAGAATAATTAACCCGGAATGTTCAAACACAGTATCTCTTTCTCGCGGACTCATCTCGATCATCTGGCGGAGACAGACTCCGCAGACTCCGCGGCGTCACCGGCGGACCCGTCTAGATCAGCCTGGCCCCGCCGGGGCCCGTTGGGATACGACACGGGCCCCGACGCACTGCGGCCCAGTTCTCATGCACGCCGGCAAGGTCTCGGCTTGCCGCGGGCGATCGGCACACATATGCGCCGACCACGATTATGCAACCGTTCTCTCTCTCTTCTCTTTTGTCCCTTTATCTTTCTCGATCCTCGATTCCCGTCAACGCTCGCTCATCGAGCCGCGATTTCCGACGATTCCGTCGATTCGCGAGGCGTCCCATCGAGATCACGAGCTCGCGAGGCGTCTGTGACAAAATTCGTTCAGCCAAAATTCGTCGACTAATCGTAAAATTGGTCTAATAAGATAGCGATCGGAAAAAATCGGAGAAAAAAACCGGAGAAGGCCCTGAAGCGGCCCGCTTTTAATTTTAACGAGATTCTCTCTTTAACGAAGGAGATTCCTCGATAAAAGATTTTGCGGCCGAGAATTGATTCGATTGAAGCGGGCGGGACTAAAAGTCAGAAGATGCAGACTCTTTTGTGTGGTCCCGAGAAACCGTGCGACATGGCCTTGCGAGTTGGTCAGATGAAATAAAAAATCCCCGGACCGTGTCGTTTTTACGGTTTTAATTGACACGTACTCGCGCGACGCATGTCCGTCCGGGCTCTAAGGAATATAATAAAGCATGTCGGGTTTAAAGCGCGCTCTAAAGGGGAAAGTTATGCCACTTTCCGCGACTCATCGGCCTTGTCTTTTTATTCGCAATGTTGTTCCGAGAAAAGTAATAAACGGACCCCCAACGCCCGCGAAATTCACGCGTATTTCGGCGGGCCTCGTTTTGCCGGGGCCCTGCGCGCCTATCTCGGCGATCACGAGGCCTTACGGGCCTCATATTTTTCAGCTAAATGCGACTGCCCAGAAGAGCTCACGCAGATCTTACATCCGTTAATCTCGAATTTTTAAATCTTCACTTTTGGCGAAGTTAAGTGAAAAATGTGGCAATCCTGTTTCAAATTTCTTTGGGATCATTCCGGCAGTCATTTCGAATCTCCAATTGCCGGGCCCTCGACAAGCCTGATGCGCGTGCGTTTGCGGTTTCTTTAATGCTTTTAAATTAGAGATCAAACGAAAAATAAAATTAATTTTCAGCATCCGTTCCGGTCCGGCGTATAGATTGTACGATCTCTGAATTGTCTCGCGGTTTCGCGCCCTCGGGGCCTTACGACCCATAGCCCGCGGTCATACGCCACGTCTGCAAAAGTGCGCAGGATCGGATTCAAAGGGGACAATATCGCGACAATATAAAGAATCCAACAAGATAAAAGATGAATGATATAAAAGAAAGAATAATAAAATAAAGAACAGAATACAAAGTGGTAAGCTTCACGCTCTCTCCTATTCAAAGAAAAATCGCTTCAGACGTAATTCAGGTTGAGTCCTGACATCTCTTCGTTTTTCACAAACATATAAATACTAAAACGTAATACAACAAAGTACGATAAAATAATGATGAAATAATGATGATCTTGTTATTAATCAAATCCACTTCTTATCGATGAAGTTTATCGCGGACTAAATAGAATAAATCCGAACCTGAAGATGCATGTTTACCATACACGTGCCGTGTTCCTTTTTCGCGCAAACGACCATGCACGTGTAACACACGTTGCTCAATTCGTACTTCGTCACGAATTAGAGGCGAGCAGGTGCAAGGATCGCGCGCCATGAAATTGTCCTAGAAATCGTCCGCAGAATACGATAGGCAAAGCTGATCGCCTTGAATCATTTTACTGCTCTCTCCGAGTGCGAATCATCTTTATTGTCATCCAGACGATAGCTGCCGAATTCGTAGTAAAATCACGGACTTTCGAAGTCACACGGTGGGAAAGTAGCGTTCCCGCAAGAGCTGCCTGACCTTTCCATGTTTAGCTTTACCCTTTTGAAACTGGACAGTAGCAAAATATTGCAGCATGATATTAGCGTGATATTAATTAATAATGACAAATCGATAATGTCGCGTTCGCTACCAGCATTACGTGCGCATGATCCATTCGCTTCTCGTTGCGTCGATTTAAGTCAAATGTCAAGATAAATTCGACCGTTAATATTTTTCTTCTTTCTTTGTTTCAATTTCATTCAAATCGCGAGCGCGATAAGTACCATGAAACCTAAGACAATAATAATAATAATAATAATAATAATAATAATAATAGCGAAGAGAGAAATGAGATTAAGATGTCGAGAAAGTGTTTCACGCCAATAACATGAGAAGGATCGAGATACAACATTAACGAGATGCGTGCAGCTTACAACGCAAATTACGCGTCTTTCCCTCTCTTTTTCTCTTCCTTTTTGAAACGGACCGTCATCGTCCGGCGACTCGTTCGAGCGTTAAATACGACTGCGCGCGAGCATTAAATAATGGGCCTCGCCGACGTATTGTCAGTAATTACCGTAAGGTGTCTGGCCCCGCCGTTCCGTTACAAATTTGTACACGTTGTCGGCAGCGCTCCAGCAGCGCGAAGGCGCAGGATCGGATCCGCAAACTCTTTGAGGAAGAAAGAAGAAAAGAAAGAGAAAGATTCTAATCTCAGTTTTTCTACTATATTACAATATATTATAATATGCTGCAATATTTAATTAATTGATTTAATTATTTCGACAACGACAAGTAGTAGAAATGAAATAATGCTTTAATAATTAATTAACAATCGTTAAATAAAAACAGAAATCTAAAGAATTTTTTTATCTTTTATTACTGCACTCGTCGAATTTATTTTTAACTACATGTGTCTATTCGAACACATTTTTCCTCTTAATTATACATGCAGATTCTAATTTTTTAAATTAATATACACTTCAGTGTTTTTCCGAATTATATAATTGCATGAGATGTAGCCATTGTGGAACACAATAAATATAACTATTGAAACATAATATATGATAAATTTATTCGACAAATTGTCGAATAAACGTTTTCTTTCTCTTTCTCTCGAATTTCTTCCAACAACATATTTGCGATTAAATAATTTAAAGATGCATATGGTTAGCGGGTATCAGATCCATCAATCTCTAAGATCCATCAATCTCTCCTTATCCTTTCTAGTACGGGCCTGCGTGTAGAGACGTAATTGGGCTGCGTGACGCACACAAGCTGCAAGGCGTAGGACAATGATCTTTTGCCTGTGGGCCTATGGGTTTGCGCAATGATGCTGCGTGCATGAGGGAGCGGCTCCTCTCGGGACTCAAAAAGGCCCCCAGCAAGATGACTCTAATATTTACCGAAGGATATGTCGTTCTTACCGCAAAAATCAGATTTTGTTTTAGATAAATCCTATTCTAAATGTTTCGCTCACGTATGCTCAATTGTAATTTTTATTTCCCATTTGTTAAATTTTTATGGACTCTTTATGGACTCTTTTCATTTTATATAAAATCTTGAACATGAATGACAAAAAAAATAATGAAGTATATACATATATGTACATAAAATGGTTAGGCGACAAAGGTTTGAAGACAAAAATTAATTATAATTTTCTTTTTCTTTTGTGTACATCTTCGTTTTCTTTTTCAATTATTTTAGTTTATTGTTTCTTCTAGATTTAAGGGGATAATTATGGGATAATTTGACTTTGTTTTTTGAGTATTAATATGAATTGAAATATTTTATTTAAAACTTCATAAATTTTCTCTCATACTGAAAGTCGTCGCAAGTAAAATTTTAAAAAATGTAGCGAATTGCCGAAAAAGAGTCGCAGAAAAATGACGTAAGACCGTAAGACCCAGGAGAAAATGAAGTATCGAAACTTAAAAGTGTCGAAAGCCTTGGCCCGGCTCTAAAATCAATATTGGCGGGCGAACACGAGTTTTATGCAAATTCTTCCGAAAGAAAACAATGCGGCGTGTCAGGCCACGTATTGCACAGAACTGGCGAGACAATTGCGAAAAGAGATAGAAATACAAAGCGAAAGATTAAAAATGTCTTTCAAACGTCAACGGATTGATTAGCGAAGAAATCGATGATGAATCTTGAGAAAGTGAGAGACGATCATTAATTTGACACCACACGACGAATACGTAAAATGCAAGAATCATTTCCCGTCGCTCTTTTATCTCGCTCCTGAAATATACCTAAGATAATGGCAAAGATATTTTCTACTCATGCTAAATTTAAATTCATACCATTACGCAATCCAGATGCTTATCATCGGCGCGTGCGTAATTGATAAGACACTCCCTTATGATTTCTAAAAAAAAGGACCCTTTTACTTCAACTAATTACGCTCATTTAATTTTCTCGCTTATTAATCTAATTAGATTGATCGCTAATCAAATTAAAATTCAATTTTAATCAAGCGGACTTGATTAGGATGAACATCAATTAACTGAGTGAGACGTAATTTAATCCGGTGTTGACACCGCCCTAAAATAATAAGCACATGGCTAGGCTAACAAAAAATATTTTCAATTACGGGATCTTAATTAATATCTTTATCTTCTTATCAAAGTTATTGAAAAATTATTTATTCATATATATATATATATATATATATGGAATACTTAAGAGAAAGTGCACTTTTAAAAAATTCATTTTCGCTAAAACTAACAAGTGCGTTAATTCAATGCGTGTCGATTATGCGTGTGACAGCAGAATGGATAACATTTTAGACTATAGCTTTAATCATCGAGATGTTCGACCATTGAGACGTTTAATGAAGCCGGCCAAGAATCCCCCCCCCTCCGATCGCCTCTCTAATTAGTCCAGGCGCTTCTAGGATTTCTCTCCTCTCGTTTGACGATCAACGTCTCCCGATGATGTTCGCTGCTGTTGCATCTCACGTTGCGCAAGAGCACGTTGGCTGCTCTCGCTCTCTTCTCGCCTCGCGCGCGATCTCTCGGCCTACTGAAGAGCCGCGCATTTGCGTATAATGCGGGGCGAGATGCGTGCGATTTGCATTCGGAGAACAGGATCGGCTGTGACTTTGCAGATCTGCGGTCTCTCCCTTCCCCCCTTCCCTCTCTCACGCACCTTCTCCCATTCCGCGCTCTTCCCGTTCCCCTCGTTCTCTCTCGCTCTCTTCGTCCTTCTCCCCTTGCACGAGATGTTCCTTTCTTTCTTTCTTTTTTTTTTCAATATCACCATCCTTAGCTGGCTCGCACGTCAAAAAAAAAAAAAAAGACAGAATGCAGGATGAGGAATGGTCGAACCGCACGAAGTTGCAAATGCACAAGGGGATTTTAATAATAACGTTTGCGCAAGCTCGATTTGCGAGCTGCTCTTTATTCCCTCTCGCGACAATTTTCTTGACATGTGCACAAATTTCTTGAATTATGAATCGGTATATCGATTGTCAAAATTTTCAAAATAAGATTTTAGTTTTTTCTGATCAATGTTGACTCAACTAAATCATTATTAGTGAGCTGCATTTATTAGAATTACACAAATATGAAACATTTTTCTATAAAGAAAATTTGAAAAGAAAACTTCGAGATTTAAGATAATATTTAGTAAAAAATTTATATAATTTATAATTGTATAATTAGATCTAATTAGAAAAAGAATAAAAATATTCTAATCAAAATTGTAATTAAAATCAGATTTCAATTAAATTAAATTGGAGTATCTTGAAGAAAGTTCTAACAGCCAGAAAAAATAAATATTTAAACAATTTGTTCGATTAAATTTTAGTAAATTTAAATAAGACAAATAAATTAAAAATTTTAGGAACGTCGGATAATTTCAAATGACAAAGAAGGAAAAAAAGAACGAACATCGCCGGCGACGCAAGATTGCACGATTTTAATCGCGGCGAATTGTTGGTTTCGCAAGCTAATGAAAAGTGCGACGTGCACGACGTCCATCGTGCTTTTTGCCGGGCCTTCATGTCGGCAACACCCGTGTCGCGTGGAAGAATACACGTTTCACGAGCACATATTAATCTCTAAAAAAATATTAGCATACTCACGAACTATGTTATTTACGATCCATTATAACATAAAAATTATTACCCAAGCAAAAAATCTAGACAAAAAAGGGAAGGACCATCGTTGCTTCCAGTCGTTTATTAATAAACCTTATATAAATAATTAAATAAATTTTTCTCCATATATGCAAATCACAAATGTTTTTTAAATTACGTTGAATTTTAATTTAATGTTAATGTTATATAAAAGGTAATATTTAATATTTTTCAGCCCAAGTTCTATTAAAAATATTAAATTACACGTTTCTATTAAATTTTATATATTTTGTAAAAACGTAATTGTTAGTTATTAATTATTAGTTATTAATTATTTTAATTCTTAAATAATCAATATACTCCTTTAATCGCATAACAAGCCTGTACTGTATTGATGCAACCGGTATGCTATGAGAACGTCTCTCATCGTGCACCAGATCCACGGTAATTATCTCTCTATCTCAATTATTTCATCTAAATAAACATGCGAGCTCTCTCCAATATTTTTTCAACGCTCATAACGCGTCGTTTGTCCAAGTTTCTCTCTTTCTCTATTTACTACTAAGGGAAAAGCCACTTAAGTTTCTCCATCAATAGCAGCCTTATTGAACGGCGATCGGTCGGTGCACAGCGCACTTGTATAAATTATAATTTTTATATTCCGCGATGGAAAGACAACCGCGACCTATAAATAATACCGCGACTATGCAATTGTCATTAACGCGTTTGTTCCTCAACACTCACTTTGCCGGCTGTGCAAAGCGATTGGTATAACGAGCAAACAAGCCTCGATCGCTAATATCGGAGACAATATCGTCTATTAGAGCGAAAGAGACGTTTGGCATTCAATTTCTTTACTGAATGGAGCTGTCGGATCGAGAACGTGTCTAAGATCTCGAGCGGAGAATTTTCGATTGAGTCGCCATTTGAAGGAGGCGACGCGTGGCTAAACGATGCTGTAAGACGATTATGATACGATATTGAGATATAATTGGATGTCGGAGTTGGCAGAATGGGAGATATCATTTTAATTCTAGAGACCAGATCATTGATATGTCAGAAACTTATAAAGATACAAATTGTTGTGCGGAAAGAGATGTGTAATGCGCATAGAAATATAAATAAAAAAGTGTAGATAATTCTTTACTAGAAAATGATACTGCAAAATAAGATATTGCGAAATTTTTGTTCTATAATTTTGAGGTAAATTCACCGTTGTTAGGTTGTTATTAGGAGAAATGAGAAATTTTAATCTTTTCATTTCAAAAGTATTAAAACGCTAAGTTTTAAAGGGGCAATAAAATATAAAATCAACTTTATCAAGAAATATCTAGGAAATTTTATAAGAATATCTAAATTTAAAAAAAAGATGTATAAAGAGAGAAGACTATATAATCAGTAAAAGTAATAATGTAAACGTAAACGCATAATTAAAAAAAGAATAGATTTTTAAATCTCTATCGTCCTTCAATCGTTGCTCTCGATTAAAAATCGATAGACGATGCAACGATCAATCTGACTAGTTCGAATCTCATTATCTACCTCTCTCCTTCTCTCTTTTAAAGAATAGAAAAAGAACTCGCTGAGCGATTTTTAGAGCACCGTGTAGTCACATCCGTGCCGCAGGCTTCGGAAAGTAAAGTATCAAAAGGGCGACGCACAGGCGGAATAATAGTGGAACGCTAGTCTCTCGGGTTCCAGCTCAGGAGCTCTCGAGTAGGTTGTAAGAAGCCCCCAGGGTACGGTTGCACCATCTCCGGACGAAGTTAGACCCCCTTGGGCGAACCGGCGGCCTTATTTACCCTTCCACCATGCGGGGTCCGGGCAGCCCACACATGCATCCGCGTGCGTCAATTAAAACGTCGCCGCTAAACTGAAGTTCACGATCCTTTCACGAGAGGCACAGATTGACGGTGGAAAACAGATCGTACATGGGGAAAAATGATCAACACAGCGGACGATCGATGGTTTCGATTAAGAAAAACCGGTCCCAAAACGAGATTAAATTTGCATCCATCAGCACGATAAGTTATATCAAATGAATCTAAGAAAATTATTACTTTGCTCATGATTTATACATACTATAATAATTTTAATTGTTTTATATTATTTAATTATGCAGTAATTATTTAGTAACATATTTAATTATAATTTAATTTTTTATCGTAATTTATAAGAGACGTATTGTTTTTTTAAATTTTTCCTCGGAGAAAGGAACTGAGCGAATTAAAGAGAAAATTATCTTTATTATGCTTTATTATGCTTATTATTATGCATTGGTTTATATTTATTAATACAAGTGCTAATTAGAAATCATTTTACTCCTTTACCTTTGTTTTCGCTATATTCACGAATGAAATTTGTTAGATCATCCCATTTGGGACAACAATTTATCGTAAGCTTCCCACGCCTGATTACAATCATCCGAAATATTCGAGTCAGTCAACGAGGTGACCATTCATCTTCTGTGATCACGTCGCGTGGATTTTGATTGATACAAAGGAGGCCGCTCGAGTGCTCTTCACGAATCGACCGGCGGCCGTTCGCCGAAAGTTCGCGTGTCGACAGAGCAGTGTGCTATAAATTGTTTCGAGGACGAGGTCAGCTCGCGAATTCGAAAGGACGAGCGCGATTTAAGGATAATCTTCCCCCATTTTTTCTCGTCTATTAATCCGTCTCAATGAGAGATGATTCTTTCTTGTCGTGCAATCGCAAGATTCATTCAGGTGGAAATGCATGGAATTTATGAAAAATTGGTTGCAAACAGTAGCGAAATCCGAAACTCTCGACTCTTCTAAGTCTTTCATTTTTGGCAAACCATAAAAATAGAAAAAAAGTATCTGAGTATCTTCGTTAGTGTTATTTTAATTATTATTACTATTGTTATATGATAACATGTTATATTATAAATCCTTTTATTATAATATTTAATTATTAATCTTCTTCTTTTTGTCTTCTTAATATCGCATATAATATATGTATTTTTTCTTTTGTTCTTAACTCGACATACATAACAAGATGTATAAAAAGAAAAGAATTGAAATGACAAAACAATTGATATAATGAGCAAAAGATGTTAGATGCATGAGATGGAAAAGAAAAATTTTAATTGAGGAAAATGACTCTTGAATGAGGAACGGCCATTTCGCAATATCGTAATGAGATATTCCAGATGATCGCTACCGATAAGAATTAATCATGCGTAATATTACGGACGAGCATATCCTCCACGATGTCCAAGCAAGAGAGAAAGAGAGAGAGAGAGAGAGAGAGAGAGAGAGAGAGAAGTATCGGTCTTCTATCTCGATCGAAACGCGATTAAAGATTACCTCGTTCCGTCGGTGATTATCTTATCTTCTTTTCTCTTTAAATCTTTGCAGAACGATGATTTAGATTTGGATCGCATACTTTACATAAGCAGATTAGCGCAAGAATGACCAAAATATCCATGATTTTTTTCATGAAGAAAATTTACGATCCAACATCAATCTAGTGCCTAATTTTCTCCTTATTTTTTAATATTACTTGCATATTAACATTAAAAATACACTACTAATAATAAATTACGCTTTAAAATTACAATGTAGTAAACCTCTTGAAAAAAATCGATTCATGGGACGAGAGTAAGAGTGACTAGACAAACGAGTCGCAAAATTTAAGCGAGGTGAATGGAATCCCCACTTTGGAGTGCTTGACATACAGGGCGTTAAAAAAAGCATGTGTCATAACTTGCATATACATAATACAAAATGAAATTAATTTTAAGGATTGTAAGAGAATTAATAATTAATATGATCAATAAATAATTAATTTTACGTAAATCTTATTATAAACAAAAACATAAATAAAGTTTTGTTTTTGTTATTTACATGAAAGATATGCTTCAAGTTTTTGTGAAATTAATTAAATTTGCTGTTATAAATCTACTCTATATTCATAATGTTTTTTTTAAAAGCGCATCTTCGATCATTCAGCAAACATTCAACATAATCATGATCGATATGGCTCATTTGGCAGCGGAAAAAGCAGGTTTTTGTGAATTCTACAAAAAAAATAAAGATATGTGAATTAATTATTAATCGTGACGTGATGATACGTGTTTATTTCGTGTCTTTCTGTTAAATGCAAATTTCCGAGCGGACTTGAAATGTCGTCGTAAGAACTAATACTACTTTTGCTTTGGTATTTTTAGACTTCTCCTATACGCTGTGCGAAATTTCTTCAGTTTATAAATTTATTGTAAAATTATCCTCTTTTGTACTTTCTACAAAGAAATGTATTTTTTGCAAATTGTATTTTGCAATGCGAATTAATTGAGAGGTCCGAACCATAATTAATGAAGATTGCTTTCAGACATTTTTGCTTAAGATGCTTAAAGAAGCTACCAGACATACATCTATTTCTTTAATAACGATTTTATTTAACTCAAATTTGATTACATATAACGTATGAATTGATTATTTTAATTGATAAAATCACGTGTTTCTTTGTAAGAACAAAAAATCGGAAAAAGCAGAAAATATTTGAGGAGACTAACTTAAAGAAGGTCGAGGCATATGTGTACATACATGAACACATTTTTTACGACTAAAAGAATTCGCAGAGTATAATGGACGAACGAATCTGCGTTCTTATATATTTTTATTACAATTTTCTAATGTCTTTTATGTATGAATTTGTATTTATTTTGACGGAAATACTCAAACGATGAAGGAAGAATAAAATAAGAAGTCAAAAAGAATTCTGTCTATACAGAATCTTTACTTTTTAAGAGCAGAAATATTTTTAAATCTTATCGATTTTTATCGTGAGATATTTATGAAGCTACTCGTTACAAATAATTTATCTTTACGTTTATGTTATCACATTATGACTAAAATTAAAATCTGATTTATATCTTAGACTTATTATTGAATATTAAATTATAATTAAATTATAGATAAATGAATAAATGAATTTACATAAAAAATTTCTAAGTGCATAACTGTTTGAGTTCGAAATCTTTCAATTGGGAATTGGGAATATTAAATTTAGAACCTCTCTTGTTTATCCGGAGTTTGTATTTTTGTATTTTTATTTTCATTATTAATTTCTTCTATGAAATGTTTGTTTTTTATAGTGAGGACAATGGTGACTCACCTGCGCCAAACTTGCCACTGCGAGGCCGAAGGTAAATGCGATGTGCAAGACATTCGGCGACGTTGCCCACGTGATGCAGGAAGCACAGCCTATGAGAACGAGCAGAAATGTGCCCAGAACCTCGGCGAACAGCATCACCAGGAAGTCGAGCTTGGTGACCTCTTCCAGGCCAACGAATTCCTTCATGCCTGCGAAGGAAAATCAAAGAATCAGATCCAATATGCGATCCGAACCATTTCCCGAAGAACTTGAAAGAAAGAACTTGAAGAAATTAATCTACGTCTAACTTTCGTAACTTCAATTTTCGCAACGATGGTATAATCTGCTCGGTTAAGAAAATTAACTCTCATCCAATTTCACAACGCGTGCTTCTTGCGTTCTGTACCTAAGACCAGCGAGAGAAAGATAAAAAGAAATAAAATTAAGTGTAACATAATTTGAACAAGCAGATTTATCTGGATTGCAAGATAATAAAAATGTTAGTAGTCTATTTACAAAGATTGTAAATTTATTGTCTCTTTAAAAGTAGATTATACTTTATTAATTTATAGCTTATTATTTACACTGTAAAGCATTAATTTTCAGTCTATTAAATTTATTACATTTTCTGTTAACTTAAATGTTTTTGTTAATCATTTCTTATTAAGTGTGATTTTCTTATTCAATATTTGTTTATTATTATTATAATTTCATCTATTATAACAGTAGTTTAAATAAGTACAAGTAAAAAGAGATGATGAGCGAATAACTAAGGAGAAACTAATAAATTCTTATCATATCTTTATCAAGATATCAAACGTAAGAAACATATGTTTAATCGTTTGTTAAAATGCAATGGAGTGGATTACACAATTGTGATTGAAAGGCGTGATTAAGACGTCCGCGATAAAGCGTTCGAATGTGTTTGATATTAATTAAAGATGAAAGTTAAGACATGTTCGATGTACTATCGCGAGGAATTTCCCGAAATATCTTTGGACGTCAAACTACTTTTAAGTAGGTCGTTCATTGCGAAACAATATTCGTCCGCGAGTGATAATTCCGCAAATATTAATTATTAAATATTAGCATACTTTTAACTCGTTGATTTATAAAATACATTTACATTTTTAACAGCTTAATCTAATGCAATTTGTATTTTTGAATTTTTCGCATATATCTTTACATTTTATTATTATTATATTGTATTATTATATTTTTGTTGCATATATAGTATCTCAATAAATTTCATTAACATTCAATTTCTTACTTGATTTGATTGTTAATTTTATATATTTAATCATGTTTTTGAGATATAAAAAGTTTATAGCAGTTTTCAATTTTTAACATTTAAAAGTTCTTTAATTTATTTTTAAGATTTGTTATTTTCTGTCTAATTCTCTGTCTAATCTTTTAGAAGACTAAAGGCACGAATTAAATTTTCAATGGGGGTACGTTTTAAGTTAAAAGAAGAAAAAAACCGCAAATGAGAAATGTAACCATTTTTTCGTCTTGTATATCGGTTGTGTTTCGGATTACGATGACAAAAGATCGTGCGCGGTTTGCCTGAATAATTTACTATCTAGCTAGCAAACGACGCATATCTTGGTTTACATGCATCGTCATGAATGCTACCTTGAATCTCTACGTTCTTGCACGTAACATTATCATTGATCGACTACTTCCTCTTTTTTATACGGCACGTTCGAGATAAAAATCCAACCGTAAAGAGTTGATAAAAAAACCATCTAATATGTAAACTATTCCTTAAGACGCATTTGAGCTTCATTCTTGAACTTATTAATATATTTTTACAAGCAACGTAATAAATAAATTTATAATTGTAACATTTATTTTGTTTACGTTTTATCTATGGGCACAAAAATCGGCACTGAATTCTTCAAGTCACCAATTTATAATGTAAATAATTTTCTATTATTTAACTTTATTTAACAAAATCCTATTTCTTCTTGATTAAACTTAAGAACCTAATCATAGATGTTTTTAAAAATAAAATACACCTGTAAGATAAATGATAGATCTTTTGAAATCATCCATGTGTGTTATAACAAAATCAAATATATAAGTCTAATTATATAAGAAAGAAAAATAAATTAAGCGATCAAGTTCACATAGCACAGTCCTATTTCCTCAATCGCAATTCTCGATGTGACACGTTCGATATAAAAAACATTTTGCAAGAACATCAACATGTTAACGCAACTCAAAGCTTTTTCTCCTCCTCCTCATCTCACATACCTTTCCACGGTTTGCTCATGATCACCCCGATAAGAGATCGCTCTTCGACCACTCGCGGTCCACCACTTCGGATCTTCCCCTAAATCTCCCCGGGAGAAAATCGACGTTCTCCACAACGAGGACAACGAGTTCCTCCTATTCCTCTCAATTTCCTTCCTCCAGACAGGAACCTCCTCCTCGTATTCTTTTCACCGATCCTCGACGATAGCGACGTGTTCGTTTCGCACGACGTGGGGGGAGGGAAACTTGGAGAACACCCCGAAGAGCATGAAGAGCCGGTGGACCGCACTTCCTCACTCGCTATTCCGCGAGTGGTGCACACCACGTGAGAGTTTCTGGGCGACGTGCGCGAGTTTCGCCTTCATATATCGCTTGCGTTCGCCGACCGGCGGCGCGGGTCCTCCCTCTCCCCGAAGCGGCGCGCGCGCTTGAAGGCCCCTCTTATCTCCTCTTCCTCTGGGGCCCCCAGCCCCCCAGCCAAGCCTGCTGTCGATCCGCGTCCGTTCGAAATCTTATTGAGGAAGGAAGAGAAGAGGAGAAGCACGTAGTTTGCACAATACGGGATACGACCAACAACCATGTCGATCCTGTCATTCTGAATCAGTCAGGATCCACGGCGTGTGCCCTTGACACGCGGCCAAGAGATCTTACGTTACGATTAAGTTACGGATTAAGTTACGATATTAAAAAAGTTTTTTATGAAAGTCAGCGTAGCTCTTTGCGAATTAAATTGGAATAATTGCCGAGATAGATTAAGTAGAGGTAATCAAGTCTTAGATGATTTAATAAAATTTTGCGAAAGGGTTCATTTAATAAATTATAATGTAAGATTCAACGGCAGTTCGCATAATTGTTTAATTTAAATTATAAATGTTAAGCTTTGCATTTCTTTATCCTCGAAGAAAGCTCTTATATGTAATATTCCAAATTTACATGTAAGATTTTTTTTTAATTACATATTCCTTCCGATAAAAAAATATCCTGTGTGAATGTTCATTTGTAACGTTCTTCAACATCATCGTTGTTTACAGTCCAAATGCCGTTTCTGCATTCCGAGTTAACTGAACGCATCTATTTGCTCTTTCGATTAATTGCCATATAATGGGGAAGCCGCGACGAAACAATAACTGGAACAATAACTTAAGGAAATGTGCAGCTAAGTCCGCTAAATGTCACGTGTAAACGTTTAGCGCGTGTGACGCACGTGCGTTACGCACGATGAGGTAACGACGCGTCGCGTCGCGTCGCGTCGCGTCGCGTCGCGTCGCCTTGCGCGCGCGTATGCAGCACCATTCATGAATTCGCAAACCTGATTTAGCAGATAGATGACCTTTAACGGACAACATATGCACATTAATTTGCAATTTACACTCTTATATAATTATGCGTTAAAATTATGATCGTGGGATCTATACAAAATACGTTCGGCGAGCAACTTCCTGTCTGCTTCCACCTTGAATTCCGCACTCCGGCGATTTTACACGTAATTTAATTATTTATTACTTAATTTGTTTATTTAAGGTAACGATCTTTTATTTATTTATCTATTGAAATCGCATCGACTATAGCCGAAAACGGACAGTTAGTGAATAATTTGAAAAGTAAAGGATATATAGGTAATGCTAATCTGAAAAGGTAAAATAAAATGTATAAAAAAATATTATTAACAGAAATGGCGAATTGATGCGCGTTTTAATGCATTAAGATATGCAAAGTGGAGAAGGTCGACGCGAATAGCGGAAATCCAGCGATTTTGTAAACCAGTTTACACGTGTTTTAAGCCTGTGTGATATGAATTAATAAGTCGGTTTGTACGTTTTATTTTTAAGTCCCGTTCGTATTTGCGAATTTATGGATGGTACTGTGTGTCAGTGAACCGTTCAAGTTGGTTTCGGGCTCCCTCTCTCTTTTCTCGCTTTCGTTTTCGCCACCGGATGAAGAGTTGCGCGCTTTTACGAGACGTTTAACGTCCGTGCGTGGGCGTGAGAGGCGATCTCTTTCGTTACAAAAATTCAATTCAACGTGACGTGCATTAAGTCAATAAGGCGCTCGGCAACACAAAGAACACCTGCGAATTTTTTAAAGCCTCGGTTAATTCGGAACGAAGAAAAAATAAACATAATCGAGTGTATCAAAAGTCGGAACGTGCGTCACATTTTTGTCGCACCATGTTCTTTTTTTATTTGCAATGTAAATATTACGAAAGAACGAGCTTCAAAATTTTTCAAAGAGCTGACAAACCATAAATTTAAAACCATAAATTTTGAAGAAATCCATTAACCTAATAAATAAATAAAGCCATTTTTCCGTATCCATGATACGTTAATAATTAATAATTTGCCAAATAAATTAATTCGATTCGCACATTCCCACTCAATTAATTAAACAAAATTCTATTAACTCTTTATTCTCCAAATTAATTCTATTACTTAAATTCTATTACTTAAATTAAAATCCTTTCGCTTCTCTTAATCTTTACGGTCCCCCCGCTGAGAAAATAATGGTATGCACGTATGTTTTTTTTATCTCAACGTTATCAGTGTTTATCGACGCTACTCGCGAGGCAGATAAACATTGTGCTATCGGAGGAAAGGAAGGTCCTCGGCTCCCTCGTCGGAAACCATGCGACCGCAACAGATAGTAATTAAACGGCATTAATTGGGTCGTTACGCGGCGACAAAGCTACTCCGCAGTAAATAACTTCCGCAATTAGCGCCGCCGCCGCCGCCGCCGCCGCCGCCGCCGCTGCTGCTGCACTCGCGTTGCATTCTCGCGCACGAGAATAATTACGTCTGTGCAGCCTCTATACGTAATCCCGCGATGAATACTCCACGTGCGTCGCATCGTCGCGTGTGTTGCATCCCGGCATGTCGATCGTAATGGCACTTAATGAGACTAGAGTTTTGCATGATATCAAGAGGACCGGATGTATCGCCGCGGCGCTCGTGAACGTCTTTCATTTGAGCGCGCGAATAAATGCGAATGCAAATTGGCAGATTGGTATAATGAAACGTGTGTAAAAATCTCCCTTTGATTTCTCTTTCAATTCTTCTGGGCTCGATACGGGCGACAATGTGTATTTCGTTGGTTGGGGATGGTTGGGGACGAGAGCTCATTTTATCATATAGTGACACTAAAATGAAATTTAACGAAACATTGAGTCATATATCGTCAATCTGAAGATCGATCGAAGATATAATATGATTCTAATATCACGTTGAAAGCTCATTGAAATTATTGTAAGAATCTGCAAGGTGTGGCCCGAAGAAAAGTAAAAAATGTTATCAATTATCAATTCCACTGGACACATTGCTTATAAAAAATTACAAAATTAAAATTAAAGTTAAATTATTTATATATAAAATTCAAATTATTTATATAAAATAAATTATTTATATAAAATATGTAAATTCAGATATATATTAATCGCCAGAAATTACAAATTTAAATGATCTAAAGAATGCAGATTGATTCCGATAAACTTCGGTTATATTTCTTCCTTGATGTATTTCCGTTTAGAATAATTTATAATTATTTGATTTATTTCGTTATTTATAATACGACAAAAACGAATTATTTAAATGCGGCGACATAGAAAGATTGTGATTGCATTATTTTTCGGAGAAGAAAGATAGAAATCTTCTTGCTAACAAGCTTTTTTGGAAAATAGCAAACAGGTAGTAATTTGTATTGTACATACAGATAATTGTACACGCAAAATTAAGTGAACAATTAGATAGATTCGTCACGATAGTGCGAATAAAGAACGATTATGCGCTTTTCTGGGAAACGGAAAAACGCGCGGAATTATGCAATTCGCAATTCGAGGATAGGAAAATTGCGCCGCTTCAATGCAAAAAGCACATTGTAACGCTTTAATGACATTGACGGATCCCGTATCACGATCGAAGAATTGATCATTGTAGCATCGATCATTGTTAAGATTACATTGATTGCTCTCGGTTTAATTCTTTCATTTTTCACGATGACTTCTAACAATGAGACTTCTAATAAATCATGCGCGCATTAAGATGTGCTGTATAAAGATAATAAAAAAAGATGCATCTCTGGAAAGATCAAGTTTTGAAGCTTCAATTCTTTAAATGCTTTAAAGCTTCTTACAACTCACTTAACTTTAATAAATTTTTTTTATTGTTTTCAATTTGTTTAAAATTCTTAAGAAAAAAATAAATAAGTGTAAGGGCATATTAACCGGATATGTTAGATGTACGATGGCAAGTGTTATGCAACATGTAGGAGCATAAACTGTTCTTTTTCACTTACGCTATGCAGTTATGTCTCGACCAATGGAAAATCTCCACTGAAATTATTATTTATCAATATACCGTATGGAAAAATTTAATTAATCGGCTTCAGGTCGTTGTGCAAATATATCGCGCATATACCGCTTATAAATTATATCTGGCACCATCATCTGTCTGGACGGTCTGATTAATCGCTCTCGCGATTTACTGAGTTGCGAAAGTGTGACATCGGTCAATCTAAAGAAACATCACTCTTGTAAGTAGATCTTTAATTTACATTTAATGAATCAATAAAAAACTTGTAATTTTTATAAGATATTTATTTATTATTTTGGAATTCACTTAAATCTAACTCTATTCAAAGTCACTTAAATCTAATTTGGGATATAGATTTAATGTAATAAAAAAATTGGACAAGAATGAAAAAAAGTCATCTAGAGAGTGACAATAATTTATGTTAAAATTTATGGCAAATTTTAAATTATATTAGAAAGTATAA